>NW_028301600.1:27575757-27878787 GCF_987345545.1 Pholcus phalangioides
CAATGACATCCACTCACTATCGCCTCTGTTTGGAGTAGTATCAAACTCAACAGGATTGGGCTGCAATCGAATGGAACCAGGTCGTCTTCAGTGACAAATTGTGATTCAATTTGGCAGTGATGACAACCATCTGCGTGTGTGGAGCAAGCATCTCATTCCACAGTTGCTTAAAACAACTGTGGAATGAGATGACGCAGGACACCATACAGGACCTGTATGCCTCGATGCCTACTCATAGTGCATCGTGTATTCAAGCTAGAGGCGGTCCAACAAGGTGCTAGAACCTCCATTCATTTGTAGTTTTTCCTGAAAAAATGATTTTTACTTTAATTATGTAATCACTTATATCAACTTTGTAGTCACATATATAAAATTTTAATCCATTCAAACAACTTTCTTGGTACGTAAATTTTTATGGCAATGAGTGTTGTATGTAATCTTACTCACTCTGTTTATGAGAATATGTGAACATCTTTCACATTTCAGACCAATTAATAATGGTCACAGGTGCAAAAGAATAATTAAAAAAACACTTCTCTCTAGGCTAACCAATACACCCCCTCCCACCTCTGAGAAAACCTTTAGAATACTTCGTCTACATGACCTCTTGCTACCGGAAGGGATTTCTTTCCCAAAAGCATTAAAGACAAACCGTTCTCTTCCATTAGTCTATCAAGTTATTTTGTTTGAAAAACGCGCAAATTTTGTGAAGATATTACAAATTTAATCTTTTTCTTGTCTCGTTATTGAAAATTTATTTTATGTATGGATCTGTATATTTTATCCTGGTTTGGTGCAGCAGATATACCAATGTGGTGCCTACATTACAAAAAAATATGGTCTTTTTGTTAAAATCTCCCAAGAAATACAGTATTCAAAACTGCAATCAGCATGTTATTGAATATTCTAATGTATCTTTATATTCTTAAAATTGTAATTTCATAGCTCTGGTTTATATTTTTCACCATGTTCTCTTTTGAAAGGTCACTTCCTGCAAGAATGAAAGACAAAATAATGGCTTACTGTGTGGTCTTGGCTTTACATAATGGAGGTTTCAGAATTGATTTTGGTTCCTTGCTGCGAGATTTTAAGATAGGTGCAATAAAGTAATGTTACTTTTAATTTTTTGTTTTTAAATATTGAATGTTTTCATTTCTTGTTCTTTTACTTCATGCCAAAAGTTTGCCTTATACAGGATGAGTGTGACCTATTCTATTCGGCCAGACAAAAGAAGGTGGTAAGCAATCCCAAGGGGAACATAAAACACCCTATACCAATCCGCAAACTACTTCAGAGTTTTAGGGGGCAATCGATTATGGAAAAAATGTGCCGAATCTGGAAGAACCTTAATTTTTGTGATGTTTCTGAGAGGCCTATGTGCAAACTAAGCACATATTTGGAAAAAGCAGATGATATCCTATAAGGTGATATTATTTTCATTCAAATATCTGGATTTGTTGGTGAGCTACAAGCGCTGAAAGATTGGCAAAGTTCAAAATCGAATAGTTGCCAAAATTTTTAATAACTAATTCTGCAAACACCCTTCTTAGCTACAATCGGTCAAATTTACCATAAACTTGTCCATTGCAGTAGGTTTCAGAAAAGCCCACAGTAAACCAAACCATGTTTTGTTCAAGAGAAATTCAGCCTTTTGTTTATACATCACTGAAATCAGCATTTTTTGAAGTAGACATTTTAGTAGATTTTGGCAACAATTAGATTTTTCACTTCCCAGTCTTTTAGGGCTTGTAGCTTGCCATTAAATACAGATACCTGGATAGAGGTGATGTCACCTTTTTTTCTGTGAAATCAAATTGTTGCCATAATCTGTAACTGCCAGTTCCAAATTTTTCTCAAATATCTACTTCGACAAATGCTGATTTCAGTGATGTATTGTGAATAAAGGGCTGAATTTCTCATGAACCAGAACACTGACATGGTCTATTGTAGGCTCTTTCGAAAGCTGGTGCAATGAACAAGCTTTTGGTAAGTTTGACTGATTGTTGCTAGATGGGTGTTTCCAGAATTGGTGATTAAAAATTTTGGCAACAATTCAATTTTGAACTTAGCTAATCATTCAGTGCTTGTAGCTTGCCATTAAATCCAGAAATTCTGGCGAAAATGGTGTCACCTTATAGGATTTTTTTCTGTTCTTTCTAAAATGTTAATAATCCACCATAACACACATGGTTCAAGATAGGACAGGGTTGGTTTTATATTTCACTTGAGCTCATCACCTCCTTTGTTTGGGAGAATCAGTCATGCTCACCCTGTATTTCAATGTGTGATGAACACTGACTTTTTATAAGTCTGAATTAAAGAAAACTGTTAATCATTCATATATTTCTCCCAGGCCCAACAATTTCTGGTGATAAAAGAAATGGTAGAGCAATAAGCATTCCTTTTTCTGGCTATGCAGAATGTTCCCCTCCCATAATATATCTAGAATGTAATGCACATATATGTATTCCCGTTCCTAGAAATGCTTTTCTGGGACTTATTTATAGTGTCTTGCACTGCTGTTACTTTTTTTTTTTTTTGTTACTGATATGGCATGATGTAATCTTTTAAAGGCTCGTTGAAAGAACTTCACTAGCATCAGGTTTTGTGATATGAACAATTTCAAATATTATAAAATGACAAGATTTGCATAATCGTTTTAAAATATTATGAGCTTTAAATTTTATGCAACTTCATGATTAATATATCAAAGATGAAAAGAATTCATGCTTTGTAATAATTTTTTTATGTGCTAATACAGAGAATTAATGCAGTAAAGTTGAACTGACTTTGAAGCAATAAAATTTTTCATTGCAAGGGTTGATATATATACAAAAGGCATTCATCTGAACCTGGATTTTAAAATTCCTAAATCTCATTCTAAATATTCTCAAATCTGCACTCATTTTCATTTCATTATACCAAATGATTTTCTGTGACAAAAGTATCATTTCATGCATAATCATCTGTAGTTACTTTCTACAGTGTCTAGTACCATCTCTGACAAAATAATTTTCTAATAAATCTCTGTAGAAATATAATTTTTCTATAAAATTTGCAGGTAATTTTTTTTGGGGGTTTTTTTTCCTTATCAAAATGTTAAATTTTTCATTTACTTGGGACTCATTCTTAACTACCTCATAGATTGTCATTGCATTTAATACAAAATGTTTTATAGCTATTTACTTAAGTATCATGTGCTATTTTAAGTTTAGGCATGAACTTTTACTACAAGGAAAAATTATTATGCACACCATTGAGTAGCATGCTGATCCTGGTCCACCTTTAGCTTGAATAATGGCAATCATGTTGTGGTAATGATTCAATCAGGTGCTGGAACTGAGATCATGATATCACTTTTTAGGAATCCAGATGCAACTGTCCCAACATACCTAGAAAATGGTGTTGGATTTTGAGCTCAGAATGAGCATTTTATTCGATACTATAAGTGCTCAGTTGGATTCAAAGCAAGCAGTCTAGGAGGCTGATTTAGTATTATGGACTCACCAGAATGTCCTTTGAGCCAATTGCTTGCTATCCATGAGCAATGGGGTGAGGGGTCTTGTTAGGGAAAACCTAATAAAAATGGACATGAATGATCGAGTTCGACCCCCAGCAGCACCACAGTTGTGGTCAGATTAAATTAATTTTCAGGGGTTCCCAACTTCAAGGGACAAATGCAAGTAAATCCTCCATTACAATCTCACCACAGGGAACAACAGGCCTACAGTGGTTCAAATATTCAATCGTTACACTTCACCCATAGTTAGAAATGTAGATGGCAGCACTAATTACACATAGTTACCAGACTTGTTTTCCAAAAATTTCGTTACGAACGAAATCGTTTCGTTACGACTTTTCCAAAAGTCGTTACACTTCACCCATAGTTAGAAATGTAGATGGCAGCACTAATTACACATAATTACCAGACTTGTTTTCCAAAAATTTCTGGGGAAGAAATGCTTATGCTGATTTGCATATTTTTACCCAGGTGTTTATACTTTCTTTTCACTGTATTCTTTCTTTTCAACCTGACATGGCTCAGACTTCCTAACTAATAAGTTATTTTAGTTGTTGCCCTGTTAATGGGTGACCATGTGGGAGGAAAATGAATTGTATGTTATATTCATCAACCATCTATCATAGAGGTAGTTTCAATTTAAAAAATACTCAAAAGGCATTCAAAAATTACCCTGTACCAGTTTTGAGAGTGAAAATATGGTGTGTCACAAAATAAATCTCAATTTTTTATAAAGTCCTTCCTGTCCTCTAAATTCCAATTAGAAAATTGTTGGCCTCAGGAGAGACAGGACAACAAAAAATTCATTGTTTCTAAATGCAATATTCATTTGAAATATTTGAATTCGAAAAGTCAAAAGTTGTGAAAGAACTGCATAAATGACGGAAAGGAGCGTTGTCCATTAGTTTTTTTTATGTTCTTTTATGTTTTCTACAATTTTTGAATTCAAATATCTTAGCAAATACTGCATTTAGAAACATGAAATTTTTTCTGTTGGCCTCTGCAGGTACAGGGCAACAATCTTCTGATTGGAAGTTAGAGGACAGGGGAACAGTATAAAAATTTAGGTTTATTTTGTGGCATTCTGTATTTTCACTTTCAAAACTGGTACAGGGTAATTTTTGAACGCCTTTTGAGTATTTTTTAAATTGAAACTAGACCTCTATGACGGAAGTTGAGATAAAGGCCAGATTAGCACTTATAGGACACCCTATATAATACAGAGTGGGCAAAAAGTCTGTAGAAACTTTAAAAATGAATAAAAACCAGAAAAATAACAAATTTGCATTTAACAGTTTGCAGAGTTAGCATCGCTAGGTCACAGGAATTTTTTTAAGATGGAAAAAAACCTGAAAACAGCTGATAGGTGGCACTGGTACGAGCAACTTCGGTGGAAATATGCAAATGAGACGGTTATAAGAATTTGCGCTCCTAATCCAAAACCATTTCACTGTCGTAAACCGTGTATGTGGACCTGCTGCACTCTGCCGTTGCTGGATTTTTGACTTGCAACGTGTTATCCCCTATGGTGGTGGTCATGTGGAACACATGCTGCTGTAATAAACAATTTGGAAACATTGTTTGTTATTTGCGTATCTTTTCTGTGTACGTCAGCGCCACCTATCGGCTGTTTTTTCCAGTCTTAAAAAAATTCCAGTGACCTAGCGATGCTAACCCTGCTAACCGTTTTTTATTTCGGTTTTTCCGATTTTTAAAGTTTCTATGGACTTTTTGCCCACCCTGTATATGTAATAATACAGGGCATGTTTATACACATACAGGTGTTTCAAAAAGAATCATCCGATTTAAAAAAATCATAACTATTCAGTTTTTAATCAATTTTGATCAAATAATGTATAGGTAGAAAGAGGGAAATCTTGAGTTTTACCGAAGCCTCCTAGATACTACAAGCCTGAAACATGTTTTCGTGACGTCACAACCCGGGTCCTACCGCGTACACGCTTTGCATTTAAAACACGCTACCAACATGTATTTTTTGGCAATTATTACCTAGTATGGTATACGGAAAACACTAAATGTTAAATTAATGAATAATATTATAAAAAGAGGTAATTTAACAATTATTAAAATAGGGGTTTCACAAATTCTCTGCCAACACATATTTTTAGTTGTTTTTTTTTTTTTTTGCTCCCAAGCAAATATTTTTGAAAAATCAGGCAATATATATTTGACTTTTCATTTTTTTATTTATATGACATTAGATTTTGTATTTAAAATAAAAGGATACACAGGCAATGTACAAAAATAAAAACAACAATGTCATTAAAATATTTTTTATTCACTGAGCTACATTCATATTATCAATTCTAATTCAAATCGAAATTAGTTGCTGCTCTAAACATAAAATTTTTGTAAATATTCAAATTTATTAATCTATGAGGGGGAACTTCGAAAACACATTTCAAAATCCTGATGGGATTTCACATTATGAAAAGTCTCTTGTTGTGCACTTATTTATAAAATTTCCATAAAATAAATTTTAGTTTCTAATTTTAAATGGTGAATTGTGAACACTTAGAAATAAATATTCAACTAAAATTCCGAAAATAAAATGTTAACATGGGATCAATGTTTTTTTTAAATGTCAAGTTTCAAAATTATAAAGTATCTCCTGAAAAATGCAAAACATTTTTTTCATGTCTACTCAAAATGCACAGACACTTTTTTTTTAAAATACTTCAAATTTAAAAAATAAACTATTCAATGCAATATTACAATTGTTTTATAGAAGCAAGTTTCTTTTAATCGAAGAGTTCTTTCATGAGGTGTCATTACTTTAAGCATGGCAAAAACTATACTCTAGTAGAAATATTAAAAATACTATTTAACCATTGATTTATTCTAAATTTTTTACACATGTTCTTGATTATATGTGCTATCCTATGCTGGTATAAAGTTTTATGTATCTTAGATACTTAATTTTTTGTAAATTTTCAAAAAAAAAATTCATTAAAAACAGCTTGCACGCATGATAAAATATAACAATGTAATTGAATAAAAATTGATTAAAAATAAGGAAACGTTAATAAAGGAAACTTTTCAATTCATGAAATGAAGCAAAAGGTTGAGATTTCATTGACTCAATCTTATTTAAAATTAAATTTTAAAACTTAAATTTCAAAAATGTTTAGTTAAAATTTAATTTTAAATAAGATTGAGTCAATAAAATCTCAACATTTTGCTTTATTTCATGAATTGAACACAGTTTCCTTTATTTTTAATCAATTGCATTGATGTCATGGTATTTTATCACGCATGCAAGCTGTTTCAATGTTTTTTTTTTTTTAAATTCACCAAAAATTAAGTATCTAAGACATCTGAAATTTTATACCAGCATAGGATAGCACATACAATCAAAAACATGTGTAAAAAATTTAGAATAAATCGATGGTTAAATAGTATTTTTAATGATATTTCTATTAGAGCATAGTTTTCCACAATGTTAAAAGGTACGAGACCCCTTAATTAAAGATTTGGTGTTAAAGTTATCATTTTTAGTTTTTATGTAATTATTCAGGAATACTTTAGATATTATTTTGGTACAATCATTAGATACTTACCTTGAATATTTTACCTTTGAATATTATACTGATGTCAAACTTTTAATTGAAGCTTTCTTATAAAATGTTGCAAGCTTAAAATAATTACACAAATTTTTGGCCATTATCAAACCAACTAACTTCTCAATTTCAAGAAGTTCACAACTTCAGCACTTTTCCTGTTTAGATGTTTCATGTTTGAATTCTGTACCATACGCTAGGACACCTACTTTTGGTCGCAATACTTGAAGTAATATGCATGAGGTAGTATCAGTTTATTTGAATTCCTCACAAAGCGATATGAAGCTGGATTGGTGAAATAAAATATTGATGTCCATAATATCATTTCTGTGTAATAGTGGGCAGCTTTCATAAAACTCAGTTCCAACTATTCATGCAGAAAGGATAAATTCACTTATTTTACCATGAAGTACTCTAGTTTTTTCCTAGGAACCACTCATAAGAAGACTCAGCTACAAGATGATTATCGAGCGAGACAGTGACACTCTTTGAATTGCTTTTCATTGATTTCATTATTTTTCCTCTGGTGACTTTCTTTTAATTGGTAACTTTGTCGTTCCTTTCTAAGTACGACGAGGGTTCCATTCGGTCTTTCGCTTTCCCTTGCAGTTTGACCTTCCGCTGCAAACACAGCAGCACCGAGACACCTAAAAGAAAATTTAAAATGTTATAGGTGTAGTATTTATAATATTCAGCATATAGGCAACAAAATTATTGAATTATAAAATATTCTGAATAGTGCAAGAATGCTTATACAGGGAAATGACTAACATTTAAATTTAATGGTTTAAAATGCAAGTTGAATTTGCAAACTATATTATTTATTTAAAAAGTAGCCTATCCCGTCACTCAGCACATTAATATTTGTATTTTTAATTAATTATAGACCTGAGAAATGTGATTTACTCAATATTAAAAAAAAAGTTTATATATATTAGATCTGAAAAATGTGCTCCCATGATTAAACAAGTGGATAAAAACTGCTCTCAATGCAGGAGGAAATAAAATTCCGACACGAAACAGCAGCGAACATATCTACTTTCAAATTAATTATGCAAAATAAAGTCAGAAAAAATAAATATTTCAGATGTATTGACTGAATTATGTACAAATAGCTACATACCTTTTTTTTGCCCGTCGTCTGATGATTATTGAAGTTCTTGGCTCATTTTTACAATTATTTAAACGAAATTTCTCCCGCTAATGTGTTACAACAAATAAAAAAGCAATAACAATAAGTAAATAGTAAAATAAATATTAAAAACTTGAAGAATTGAAATTAAATATGACGATAAATGCACGTGGCATGCTTTGTTAAAAACATCCAAAATAGCCACGCTAAGGACCCGGATTGTGACGTCACAACCTTGGCGGAGTGATACATTATGGCTTGTACTTCTAGGAGGCTTTGGTTTTACACAGTTGCCGACAGGTAGGACTAACTGTCTTCCTTCAGTCTTTTTTAAGATGGCGACTGCACAACAGAAATCGTTTTGTGTTTTAAGCTTCGCGAAGTGAGACTCTGTAATAACTGATCATTGTGCTTTTCGTCACTGGTGTTGAACTTTCTACCATTCAGAGCATTAGGTGATGATATAAACAATGATTGTTGACACATGGGTTGTCTAAGTAAAGGGCAATCCACTGGCCTCCCCCCCCCGCATGTCCATATTTTTCGTAATGTAAGCATTTCAAATCAGGTAATTCTCTTTGAAACGCCCTGTATATGTAAATGATGTGAAAGTGATTTTTACACATGATAAAGAAAAAACAATGACATAGGCGAATAAGAAAAGGCTACGAATTCCTAGTGTTTTGGTCTACATAAATTAAATGAGCATGCTGTGTGTGTGTTTTTTTTTTAATTGTTATAAAAAGAATGTGACAAATCAAGTATTAGAACAAAACAATGAACCTCTTCCGCTAATTGTACAAAGTACAGATGACTGGATACCAAGTGAAGATAATTGGAAAGAAAAGTCACATTCCTCAGTGGGGAATCAAATCACCAACCTCACACTTTCCATGCACGTGTTCTACCATTAAACTAAAGAGGACATTTTCTTTCCTAAGAACACTGTTTCTTTTGGGCTGAACGGGACTGCGCAATAGACAGTTCCTAACTCAGCAGCAGTGCCATCTTAATGCATGGGCCCACCCGGGCCCCTCAAGCGAAAAAGGGGCCTTACAAAATGAGATCTGGTTGAAATTTTTGAGAATTTACCAGGTAAGGGCCTTGCAAAAATCACTTGGCCCAGGGGCCCATGTTGGTCTTGAGATGGCCCTGCTCAGCAGCAGCTTGTAACGAAATTAGCCTAGTCATCTGTACTTCATACAATTAGCGGAAGAGGTTCATCGTTTTATTCTATGTTGCCATCTGCAATCTAATTTCATTACAAGCTGCTACTGAGTTAGAAGGCTGTCTATTGTGCAGTCCCATTCAACCCAAAAGGAATACAGTGTTAGGAAAGAAAATGTCCTCTGTTGTTTAATGGTAGAACACGCCATAGGCAGAGATAGACTTGGAAGTCTGGGGGAGGCACATTCATTACTGCTGGGGGGGGGGGGGGCACGATGATGCCAATTCATATATACATATGTACATTAGATCAGTCGACTCCACCTTTGACACTGGGGGGGGGGGGCGGCAGCAAGGCCCATGGAACACGCACCTGTAAAGTGCAAAGTTGGTGGTTTGATTCCCCACACAGAAATGTGACTTTTCTTTCCAATTATCTTCACTTAGTATCCAGTCATCTGTACTTCATATAAATCAAGTATTGTTTGCCATTACTAGCAAGAGAACTATAAATTGAAATTTAAGTGAGTTTTGCATCAAGTTCCCGACTTGGACTACTTTGAAGGGTCATATATTTGGGTTTTTAAAAATATATATCAATTTATAACAAATCAACACCACTGACATGATTAGATTCATTCCAATCAGAAATTTAAAAAAAATTTAAATGGACAATATTAGATAACTATCATAATGTTTTTCAAACATATTAAATTGGAACGTTCCTTCTGATTTGCATGAAGGTATTTAGTTTCATTCTGATCACAGCATCTGACTTATGGAGCTTGGCAGCCGAGTCGAGTGAGAATTCTCTGCCCAAGTGAAATTCTCTGTCAGTCTGATAGTGGTTATATCTCCTCTAATGATGACATTCATGGTGTGTGAAAATGAGTTAGAATTCAAGGTTTTTCTCCTTGTTATTGATTCCTTTGTTTATTACAGAGGTCTTCAACCTTTTTCTAGTCATCAGCACTGCCTTTACCCCTCATCAAAAGAAGAGCACCTTTACGGCAAGTTTGACAAGCTAATGCTTTAAATCAGGATGATTTCAATCCTTGAATG
This sequence comes from Pholcus phalangioides, assembly GCF_987345545.1. Taxonomy (NCBI): domain Eukaryota; kingdom Metazoa; phylum Arthropoda; class Arachnida; order Araneae; family Pholcidae; genus Pholcus; species Pholcus phalangioides. The sequence goes on from NW_028301600.1 coordinate 27,586,220, forward strand.
CAATTTGTACAAGGTGTTTAATTGGAATTTTGATCAAATGTTCGCAAGCACGAAACTGGGCATGAGCATCAAGCACTCTGGGTGCTTCAGGGAGCACCATGGTGCTCGTGAACAACGGGTTGAAGATGCCTGGTTTATTATATCAGGCAAAGGATTATTGCCCCTCAATATATAACTGAACTCTTTGACAAATACTGGTTACCATTAGAACTTAGATAATGATTTGCATTGGTTGAGATAACTTGTAATTCAGTGCCAAGAAAATTGCAGTTCCTGCTTGATCATCTCTAATTTCTAATGCAGTCTTTTAATTTTGAAGGATCTGAGAGAAAACAAATGGTAATTCTTGCTTTTTATAACAAATGATGTTTTACATCTTGTTGTAGAATAATGATTATAACTGGTGTCCATACGAGAAGAGTCTAGACAATATTTGCCCAAGATCAAATTGAAATTTGTAAGATGATTATATCACACATATAGGAAATACCTTGCATATTATACTGGCTGTCTAACAGTTACGTTTGTACTATTTGAGTTTCAAAAGTTTTTTGATATTTTCCTATATTTACAATTGTGAGCAAATTCACAGATGAAGTGAAGGGGTATTCAGGAATCAAAGCAATAAGGAGAGGCTCCAGACAAACTTGGATATGATTGCAGCATGGGTTAACGATTTGAGCATGACTTTGTGTTGGCAAGTGCATGGTCGCTTATTTTTGTTCAAACAACCCACGATATACTTAAGAGTTGAATGGAGGTTTCATTCTGACTGCAACTAGGGTCACCAATTGAGGAATTCTCATAGACGAGCGGCTTAAGTATTCTGAAAATTGTTCAGCACTAGTCACAAAAAGTGTATAGAATTTCCAGTTTCATTTTCAAAAAATTTTTGTATTCTCCTAAAGTGATCATTTTTCTGGGGCTTAGTCTATGTTGGAATGGAGTATGCTGTAAGGTTTTGAAGACCATATGTACAGAGGGACATAGACTTGGTTGAGGAGTGCAGAGAAGAGCCACATCTGCTCTTGATGGCACACTGGGCTTAAGCTATGAAGAGAAACTTTTTCTTTTTAATATGTTAATATTGGAAGAGCGCAGATGTGGTGGGGGATATGTTTGACGTGTTAAAAATTTTCAACGGGATGGATAGGATGGACCATGTGTTATTAATACATCATCAATCAACTGCTTCACCAATATCATTTGATACAAGACAATTGCAGGTTGTGGTATTGCAGGAAATTTTTCTCTAATAGGGTTGGGAATAAATCAATGAAAACATTTTTTGGTAGAGATAAAATGTCCCAAAAATGGTTGATGTGCCCAAAAATGGTTGATGTGCCGCTGTGGTGGTCGAGTGGTTATAGTGCCGGACTCGTGATGCGAGGATCCGGGTTCGAACCCCACAGTGGTGGTCGGCTGAAGTTGGTTTTCTGTGGTTCCCAACTTCAAGGCGCAAATGCGAGCCGATCTCCCCGTTAAAAAGTCTCGCCACAGAGAGCAACAGTCCTACAACGTAAATCATTCAACCATAACACTTCACTCATAGTTAGTAAAACTGGGGGCAGATGACAGCACTACACATAACAAGCATTACACAGAAACAAACTTTACGTCAGGTTGCACTACACGTACACGCACATTAACGCATGTACCGATTCGTTGGGGGGTTCCGCGGGGGGGGGGTGCATGTGTGGTGTAGCAGTAGTAGGTAGGGGCTCGGGGATCCATGATGTGCTTAAGTCAGCCACCTCGTTGGGCAATTTGCCTGTTGTGGCGTTGTATTTGTATATTTGTATATTTGTATATTAAGAAACGTCAAAAATTTGGTCGACATAAAAAAAAGACTGCAAATACTTAAAGAAGATAGATAGCACTATTTTTTTTCAATGAGAAGTAAGAAAAAAAATGAGGACTGCTGTGCAGTTCGGATTCGAACTCTGACTTGATGGGACTTGTCCCTATAATTCTTACGCACTATCATAACACAACTCATCAGATGCTGTTTCAACATGACTTCGCAAATTATGATCAATCGTATGTTAAATACTGATCTCTGTTATTGTTGAGTAATACAGATTGCAGTTATTTTCTCGCTTTCTTTTATTTTTTACCTTTGAAAAATTATGATGCAAATTCTTTTTTTTGCAAATTATAAAAAAAATGAATTTTAAAATCCATTTTTTTAAATTCAAAATGTATCTTAAAGAATCCACTGCATCTTTTTTCAGTCATTGCCTGATTTCACAGATCCTCTGATCTTTACTATAAAACAGGATATGGATTTAATTACATTTATAATAGAATGTATTAATATTCTATATGAACAATAATTGTTCATATGCAATATTTGTTTCCATTGGAATATTTAATTTTTTTCCTATTTAATTTAATTTAATTTTTTTCCATTGGAATATTTAATTTTTTCCCTATTGAAAAGTTCTAGATTATTGCAATTTTGTTTGAATTGAAAATATATTTTCATTCATCTTGTGATAATCAGTAACGAATAAGTGAATAATTTCGAAATTCTCAAAATTTATTTTGTTTGTCAAATATTTTGGATAATTTTCAATATTTTAATCTGGAACAATTTTCCAATTTGAAAGAAATTTGTGATTTTTATGATATAAAGTCATTTACATAATTTAATAGCAGTAATTTCATGACCTTCATTGATCACTATTTCATTAAGGTCATCAAATATCACACTTCATGGTCACTAAATGACTTTGAAATGATGTGATTTTTTTTATATTTTTTTCACTGGCATCATTCAGGAAAAACGACCCAATTTTCACATCATATTTGATGTCAGGTGACTACTTGAGGAATAGCTTACCCGGGGGTTGTGAATTCTAACACACTTGACACGTTCAAAAGAAATACAATAAATGTATTGGGATAAATCGAGAAGCTATCCATACTTAGATAAGACAACCATAAGTTTTTTATGGGCAGTGTATTATACAAGGGCATCCATAATTAAAAGACCCTATTTTAAAGTAGCCTACAGGCAGAGTCATCAAAAAAGTATGAAATTTTGTTTAGGACTTCATGCTTAGGCTTTTCCACACATTGCAGTGTGTGTTAAGAATGTTCTTAAAACACATTTTACAGAAGGAATTGTCATCAGCCGGCACTTCCTTAATCTATGGCCCTGATCCCCGGACCTTAATCCATGCGACTTTTAACTTTGGGGCATTTGAAACATATGGTAAGTAGTAACAATCCAAGAACTTTACCTAACCTTAAAGGCAGCATTTCACACCACGTGCTGAACATTTCCCTGTACACACTTTGGTCAGTTGTGGAACATGCCATCTTGCGATTTCACATGGTATCTGAAAATGATGGCCATCATTTGGAACATGTTTTGTTGCAGTAACAATTGTAAAAGTGTTAACAATTGTTAAAAATTGCAAACGTTAGCCTAAATGTGTTTTTTCTCAATAAAACGTCTTCTGGTGGCGACATGTGCAATTACTTTTTTCCCCTGAAACAAATTCCCATCACTCCAAATTTCACAATTTTCTGATGACTGGTTTCGCATGTGAGCTACTTTAAAATGGGGTCTTTTAATTATGGACGCCCTGTATTTTATCATAATTATTGGTTTTTATTGCTCTTATTGGGTTGCTGTATCTTTGATATATTTTAGATATATCTAATATATATCGGCATCTCTTTTTCCAGCTGCCTCGTTAGGCATTTTGTCTGTTGTGGCCTTTGTATTTGTTTACGAAAAAAAATCAGTTTTTTTCTTTGGTGAAAACAAATTTAAAATATTAAGATTTTATGTACTGTCAATTTTTTTTAGACTCACAAGAATTGCTCATACCTTAGGATGTCATGTAAGCAGCAAGAAACACAATGGTGTTGATGTGAAGTTTGTTGAATTAAAGATACCACTTTTTGTTCCCAATGAAAAAGTATGGAAAAGGAAAACTCGATAAAAAATGTTTTGAAATATATATACCAAAAGTTGATATTTCTGTTTACTTCTGAAGACACAATCTCAAATCACCCTATAATATATATTTTGTAATTGGTTTAAAACCATATATATTACTTGATTTTCTTTTAATATTTTATTGTAAGGCTTTTTTTCAACTGATTTGTGAATGTCCGAATAGATGAAGTGGATGTACTGTGTGACAGCATTGATACAGAACTTTCAGGTTTATTCATGCAATATTCTTGATCTTGAGGCAAATGTGATTGACTTTCAGAGATATTGTTAGCATTATACAAGAATTCAGCGGTCGTGGGAGTCAACAATAGTGGAGGGGGAATCTGCTCCAGTCAAATATGGTATTGGAAAAGAAGCTGAATTTATAACAATCTAGAGACAAAAATGTTTTAATTTTTGGGAGTGGTCAAGTCTATGGGACAAGGGACAAATGGGAAAGTTTAGTCAAGACACCAGAAGTATCAAAATTTACATGACCATGAGTAATCTTATAAAGCATGGCTAAATGAGAAATAAATCAGTGAGTAACAAGAGGGTGGAGATTGAGTTCACATTTAAGATCAGAAACTGACACAAAAATGGACCAACAGTCATAAATAAACTAAGTGGGGATTTATTTTGTATTGATTCAAGTTTGTCAATATTACTGGAGGTGTAAGGATTGCAGTTGCATAGCAAAGTACTGGAGAAATGTAAGTTTGATAGCAGAGGAATCTGACATTCCGAATTCAGTGTTTAAGATTGCAGTGAAGAAAGAGAAGTTTGTTCAGGCATTTCTGGTAGATTTAATCAACATATTTATTCCAACATAGGTCAGGTTTTTCTGTAAAATTCACTTAGAAGCTACATCATTACATATAAATTACAGTGAAACTCCTCTAAGACGGCCACTCAGCGCTCCGTAAAAAAGTGGCTGTCTGTGGAGGTGACCGTCCAATAGAGGTACGAAAGAAAAAAACACATTTTAGGAGGAGCCATGTCAAAATAATGGTTTTTAATGTCATAAAAAAATCTTATGCGCAATTTTTTTATGCTTGATCTTATTTACATTGCCTTAAAAAGCAGATATACAGTGAAACCTCACAACAACAATACTTGATTTAACGATAAATCCCTCGACAATGTTGTTTTTTTTCAAATCTTGTTTGGAATCGTCTGTAGTATGTAATGTCAAACTCCTCAATACACTGTTATCCTTTACTATGATAAACCCCCTCTATAATGGAATTTTTTTAGGAGGATTTCGAAACTGCTACATTTTTATTTTTCACTCTAAATGCTCTTCAATATATTTTTAAACTAGTATCATATTTCAGTTCTTCCAAGGATGTGTTGAATCGGTATAGGGCATCACCAAAAGTGTTCGGTATCGCTACTTTTTGTGTGATACACCAAAGTTTATTACAAAATTTTTTACAGGAGCAATTCATCTGAATTTTGTTTATCAATTAAAATATTATATGCCGAATAAATACTTGAGTGCATTTTTTGGTACTAACAATGCTGATTTATAGAAGATGCCAACGGCAGCATAAATTTAATGATGTGATGATGTGTCTGGGTATAAGGATAATCCCTCTACAATGATATTTTTTTCTTGGTCTGGTATTTTCATCGAAGTTTCACTGTATTTTATGCAGAACTTGAAATACCAGATCATCTGATCAATTCCTCAATCTGTGTTATCAGGGTCCGTTCTTTCCTTATAGCAAGTACTGTACATGTTCTTTCTTCACATTTCTTTTATTCTCACTGTTGTTGTACTCGATCACTGAATCTCTGCTTGCTAAAAAAGTGAAAGTATCCACAAATTCAAAACTTTCACATCCTTTACTTATTTAGTAAAGGTTATTTGGTTTACCCTGTCACTCCAAGAGCAAATTTTTCAACTCTTATCAGCTAGTAGCAAAGGTATAGTATTAACCTTTGTCATCTCCTATTTACAAATGTTTCCAACGTGAGGGTGTCGCACATGAACAAAAAATCTGATTGATCTGAAAAGGTATTTATGCTGATTTGTAAAGATTATAAGGTTATACAAAGAGAACTATCAACTCTGAATGCATTTGGAGAGAAAAACTCACAAAAATTTTTTTCTCAACTTTTATCTATAAGGAAGTGGCCGAAGAATGAGGGTAATTTTTGTATTATATATTTCTATGGAGCCTTTTGTCCGTTCTAAGAAAAACTGGTTGTGCAGGGAAATTGGCCACAGAATAGTGTTGGCCACCTATTTCAGTTTCGCTGTACTTTCAAAGTTTTGAAGCAGTGAAATTTTTTCAAGAACAATCATCTGATAGAAGTATCCCTTTTCCTTTGATGAGAATACTTACATTATCCTTGTAATTTCTAAACAGTATGAATTCATGATTTTTCCCAAACGGCTTATGGAGGGGGGATGTCAAGATGGCTGTTAGTCTGCTCTATTTTTGCCCATGCTTGTTTTAAAAAGTTATGCATATATTTTACCTATGTATTCCCAAATTTTTTATTTAAGCTTAAACTGGTATGGTGTGGATCACATCCCTACACAGTGCATGGCCTGTACTATACCGATTATGGGTTAAAAATCAACTAATAGCAAAAACAAAAATTTATTGGCATTTGAACATCAGAATACAAACATCAGTTTAAATAATTTTCATACTGAGGAGAAAAACTTTTTCCAGCAATAATAAATATAAATTTTGAATGGCAGTTATAAGTTATAAATACGAGAGTGTAAATATAAAAAAAATCCAGATTAAAATGTCATTGAACAGCTGAGTGTTAGTATAGTAATATTCAGGTAAACACGTCAGAGGATGAGCCCATTTGTAGAAAGATTTTCCTTGCACTCTAACAGTTAGCATTAAAGCATATACTGATCTGATTAGTTCATTTTGTGTATTGTACTAAAGTAACCCCAGCAAACTTCATTGTAAAAAAAGTAGTCATTCACATTAGAACTGGTAAACTGATTTTTGATTCCAAATAACCACTTTTTTTTATAAAGTGAAATCAGATTTTGACTCAATGACATATTCTAGGTTTTCAAAGTGATTTTTTTTAAACCAGTGGTATAGATTTAAATAATCTATGACTAATCAATGACTATTTTTTTTTACATTGAATATGAGTGAAACAGCTATTTGATCTAAACAAGTAAATAAAAACATATTGCAGATAAAAGAATTTTATTTTACATAAGATAATTTTTCGAAATGCACGTTCATACGGAACAAGATGTTTGATAATTTACACTATTTAGCTCGATAACAAACTTGCTATCTTTATTTTTAACTCAATATCTACACGAAATCTTTGTTCCACCAGTCTCGTGATCACTCTTGGTTACCCGTTATGGATGGATTATAAACCTTATGGACAGTGCATTCATTTGATAGTCGCAGATTATATCATATAAATATCATATTTCATCATTTATGTTAAAAAAATTACACAGTAAAAGCTGTATAAGTTCACCATCCATATAATGAAAAAATTTTTGGGTCAACTTGCTAAAGTGTAGGTCCATCAATATTGTAAATTGTAGCATGTGATATGAATGAAAAATTACATAATGTACTTATCTGATCATTAAGGAGTTAATATATCTCGTTCAAATAAAATTTAATTTTGACAAGATATTAATCCATTCCAGCTCTCCCTAGTTTTTTTAACCTCTTTCTGCATCACAAAGCTTCATTGTAACCCTATAAATGGAAGTTGTTTTTCCCTCCCCATTCTATATTTCTGTTTAGTGACCCCCCCCCCCATATAATGTATCTTCCTACTACATACATGAGAGAACGAAAACGTGTAGGGGAAAGTGAGGACAAAAGAAAAATGTGTTTTATCTACCTTCTATTTCTTTCCCTTCCATGCAAACAAGTTTTTAGAATTATTATGCAATACTTCTAATAGAGATCACCCAAATTTGTTGCCAAAGGCGTTTGTACGTGAAGTTTTACTTGTAAAATCATTTTAGGAATCAGTTTGATACATTACAGTTTATTTCAGCTGGATGTTTTTCAATGTTTACATGGGGGCCATTCAAGTATTACGTCGTCAGCTTTTGTCATTTTTTACACCCCCCCCCCTCCCCCATCAGCAAAATTTTGTCAGCAGCTTGGAATATTTCATATCTTCAAAAAAGGGTGGCTGATGGCATAAGCAACCTTCAAACCCCCCTTGTTATCAAAAATTCAGAAAATCCGAAACCCCTTTGATGCTGACATACTTGAATAACCCCATACACATGGAAGTCCAAATTTTTTTTTCCACAATATATAGCTGCTCCTATGAATAATGATACATTGAATTATAAAGATATAGTGAAAAATCTTTATAATATAATTCAATGCTTGAAAAATCTCTTGATTTTAAGTTATGTTTCGTCAGAAAAAGCAAACCAGAGAGGTTTTAACCTCAAGTCATTAAGGTGGTTACAAATAGGTCAACTTCCTACAGGTGACCTTACATTGTTTTGTACGTTGAGATTAAGTGTATTGGTAGTCAAGTTGCAAAGGTTCTGTTTGTTTGGTTCATGGCTGTTTTTGGTTTCCTGAAAAATGATTAAACTTGGACAACTAACAGAAGTAGTCAACTTCACAGGTTTTACTGTACAATGTCAAAATTCTTTCATCATAATGAAAATTTTGGACAGCCATTAACAAGTTTAGATTGCGTTGACTCCAGCATATAAAAATGAGATCAATTTTTGCATATCACAGGTATTGCAAAACACCTAAGAAATTATAATTAGTTACATATACCATTTAAAATAAAACTTAAAATGTTATTAAACCTTATCAAGACAAAGGTACACCAAAACTATTTTGCACTGACCGAATTACATATTGACTAATTAAACAGTGATTCTTCAGTTATGAAGACTTGAAGGTTCAGAGCATAGTGTATAAATATTTAGCTTTGTTTAAGTTGATAAACTGTCTTATAAAAAAAGAGAGAGAAAAGTTGAATATGCTTACATATTATTTACATAACTCCAGAAACAAGATATATAAACTCTAAAATTATAGAACAGTGGAAGAAATGAGTAAATGGTGCATATTTACTTATGTGGTACAGGGTCCAAAAGTCTATAGACATGCTTTTAACAAACTAGAAATCTAAAACCATAAATGTTAGCACTGCATATATTGTTAAGTGGACCTGCCAGATTTATTTTGAACTGCAGTGTCCCTAATGGCAAAATTAGAAATCAAACACTGAAATGAAGCAAAAAAAAATTTCAATTCTAAAATTTTTGAGAATCATCAAGGACAAATGGAGTGTCACCTATGATTAAAAAGCTTTGAACCTTGGACTTATTTCCAGGGACAAATTTAGAATAGAATGGTTTCTTTTATTATGAATTTCAAGTACTCTGTATGATGTGTCAATAATGTATAATACCAAGAGTGTCATTGCTTTTTATTGCTGTAAATGAAACTTTTGCAGATTTATTCCACACAAAAAAAGTTTAAAATGAAAATTTTGGGTACAATTTATGATGCCTGTAACTTTTAAGAAAACAAGTTATTGCTACAATAATGGACTGGCTTCTGCTAATATACAAAAACATTTGTCTTCAAGAAAATAACTAGTGCATAAATTGGTACAATACACATCATAAAATTTCATAGAAATATATATATTATGTATTAGAAAAAAATATTCCATAAGCACAACAGCAAGGAAGATCTATAAAATTTCAGCACATTTAAAATACTTTTTTTCTCGGAATATGATGTCATTTTTTTTAAATCTTGTAACATTAATATAGTAAATTGTTCTAATTAACCCTAGATTATATGAATTTAATCACTTGCTCAGTTCAACACAGCTTGCATTTTTTTACATTTATTTTTAAAATGAACAATGAATATTTTGTTAATCTTGATTTTATTCTTAGTTAACATCTAATGAAAAGAAGAGAATTTCATTCCTCTCCTGATTTTTTTTGTTTTACCCCGTAAATATTTTAAAATACATTTTACAGTTGAACCTCTCTTTTATAGGTGGATACAGTTGAGACTGTGAAAAAAGAGATTCACTTAACTAGTCATGCAAAATACAATGAAATTGCTACGTAAAATTTTTTTAGTTTTCATTTTACTCCAAAATTAATGCATGTACTTGAAGTATATCTTTTAACATGTAAATTCTATATTACAAACACACTTTCTACACCTTTTTTGTGCAAAAAGAGGAAAATAAAACTTATATAGGTGTATTCAATAGCCACATCTGAAACATTATTTACATTGTGTTTGAAGATTTCAGATTGAAAAAAAACACTTAAGTGGTTTGATTTAATTTTCCATTGGAATCTGCACAGGATTACAAAAAAAAATATCCACTTAACCAAGTTATCCTCACATCAGGTATCCACTTAGAGGTCTGACTACTGAATTAAGTACTATCAACATGTTGGATGTATACAATTGTATAAGGATATACGGCGAGTTGTTTTGAATTGTCAGTTTTAAGAAATTAATAAGTTCAAAAATCAAGTTCTTGAGAAATAAAAAAATTGAGTGGTACACATTAACTTCTTAAACTTCACGCTTTTTTGAAGGTCCTATATTTGCCTCTAGGGACTGGCTTTTTTCTCTCACCACTCGTGTGTAGAGCACAAAGCTTGGAGATACTTTTATATATATTTTTTATTCATATATAGTATATAAACCTGTGAAAGGCTAATAGGATGTGACTTCACTAGGTGCACAATACAATGAAATTGGAAGACAAAAAACAGGATATCTCTCTAAGAACAATAAATTATAAACATTAGAACACAAAAATTAATTTTGTCATTTTCGGTTTTTTTATTCCCTTCATAAAACTGACGATTCAATTATCATTAATTGCATTACAACAAAAAGTTATTTTTCCTCCTCAAAAATGGGTAATTGTAGAAAAATTTCTGGCATAAGTGTTGTGTTGAATAAAATTTGTTCTCTACATCATGTCTGATCACAACCCTACAGAAAAAAATTTATCAGAAATATGTTCTGTATTGAGAACATTGGCTAGTAAAGGGTTAAAATGATTCAAAAAACATTCATTTTTTGACAGCAAGCATACTGATAGATACCATAATTCAGCAGCTAAAAATTCAATCTGAAACATGCCACAAAGGATTTTAAACACTGATTTGCATACAATTGAGTTCTCACTGGTTAATACAGAAGATTCGCTCAACAGAAATAAAAAAAATTGACAAATACATGATACAATACAATTTATTATAAATCATAGTGTATAAGAAGGTTGATGTGTCACATGAAGCATACACAGCAAAATTTAATACTGAAGTTGAGTGATGTGCCTGAAATACTAAATATAGATTGTGCAAATGTTTTGGTAAGCTTCCAAGGTATGTGTTTTTTCAAAAAGTCAAAACTTTATTACTCTTATGATTGATATTTTTAAGGGTAAAGTTCTCATGACAATCTTTTCAGGAGTTTGGAGAAAATTTTTTTTTATGTGGGATATTCAAGAAAATGTCGAAGATTCATTCAATATAGTATTGAGTTGATATGATTCCATATTAGAAAAGAACAAATTGGAATGTATTCATCACAGTAAAATGGACATTTGATTATTATGAACGTTACTTTGGCAAATATGAGTGCCTGCAATGGATTCTGCAGGAACTTCGGAAAGTAGTTTTCATCACGAAGCTAAAAATGCAATTGTAATGCTTCCTCTTTTTTATCATCAAAAAGGTTCTTGAACGTGCAAAAGGGTAAATATCTAACAAATAGCTCCAAAAATATTTTACATTAATTTTTGAAAACATTGATTGGCTGATATATAAAAATATTCATTAAGTGAAGATGGAAGTGTTTTTGTATGTGGACAACAAAATACATGAGGTTCTCCAAGAATTAATTCAGTCAAAAACAATATAATACAAAATATAAATCTATATATACACGGACATATGTATGGAAAAAATCGCTACTCTGGAGTGAAAAAATTGTGCAATCCATTTATAATAGCGCACATGCTTTTGAATTACCATATCTAGCTTAGGATTTTATTTAGCAAACTTTTATATAGTTCATAAAATGTACAAGAAATTATGTCCTATAATGAATGCACACAGTATGGAACTTTATTCATTTGAACATCATTGATGGACATTAGTGTGATAGAAAATTTTTCTGAAAAACAAAGGCCATTGTGATAGATTTTGTAGATACTTGTATTTTTCAGGTACATAATTAATTTACAAAATATTTCTGGTATTTATATTCCAGGAGAAAAAAAATTTTAAGTTCTGTTAAATATACATAAAGTTTTTATAAAATGTTACTTGAAACTTTAATTGCAATTAAGCCCGTTTGTAAATTAATTTGCTGATTTATAAATGAATAATCGCCATAATAAATGGATTTGTAGAAGTAAAAATAACTGAAGTTTTTCTCAATTTATGGGAACCATAACATACGGAAGATATACTGGTGGAAGCATAGTCACATGAATGAGATTCTATGCCTTTTCTTTAGAGAGCCTCTCCATGCAACTAGTTATTGAAATGTTTTGTTTATTATGGTTTTCTAATTTTTGAAAAACCTTCAAAGAAATTATAGAATACTGTGCTTAATATTCATCCATAACGACATGACAGGCAGAAATGTATTCATATCTGACACTTTTCTTACAGTTTCACTTGAATTAAAGACCCAAGAAAAATATATCGCCTTCTATTATATATAACGTGTCAATTACATACTTTTAGTGTATGACAACTAGTGGTGGAAAACTGGTTTTCATTTATATATTATCATTGTATTAAATGGTATAATTGCTAATATCAAAAAAGGTATGTGACAGTTTTTTCAAGAACATGCTTTTCTGACATTTATCAACAATTAACATTTATTGTGTATTGCAAATGTAAATTTTCAACTTATGATAATTTTAACACTTGTGCAATTTGCTGACTGACATATATATAAGCAGTATAGATAACTGGATGTAAAATGAACAATTTCATTATTATGATTATAAATATTGACTCCCACAAACACTGATACAATGAAACAAATTATATAAACATTCCAAAGTAAACAGAATAGAGTCAAACAGCGTTATAGCACAGGGCTTGACAAATCAAAAAATAAAATAAAAATCGGGCTCCAGAAGAATGTCTTAGGAGAACCAATTATATTTTCTCTTTATTCTCAACATCAAGTCAATGATCACAACTTTTCGGAAAAAAATTGATCAGAAATATGTTCTGCATTGAGAACATTGGCCAGTAAAAAATTTAAATGGTTCAAAAAAACATTCATTTTTTGACAGCAAACATACTGATGGATATCAAAATTCAGCAGCTAAAAATTCAATCTGAAACACATGCCACAAAGGATTATCTAATTCACAAGAAAGGATTTTAAACACTGATTTTCGCATACAGTTGAGTTTTCAAAATATTGGCCTTGGAACGTTTTTTCCCCGAAATAAACAGCTTAAATATTTTTTTCTAGACTTTTCTGAGACTTGACCTAAATTTAGAAAATTTTGTGTTTTTTCCTCAGACTGAAATTTAACAATCACAAACAATTTCAGGCGCCAATTTCAATTTTCTAGCCGACGTGGTGTCTGAGATTTGTCAAGCCCTGTTCTAGCATAATTCTATATTCATTTTTTAAGAATTTATAAATATCTGATTTTTTTACATTAAATAATACCGAAATTCATGAGGCTTTCACATGGTGTATTAACCTTAAAACTGTGTGATATATTTTTTAACTTTCCTAAAGAAAGTTTTTTTATTGAGAATAAACAAATATATAAATAACCACACAGAAGGAAATTCCAATTTAAAAATTGTTTTTACAGATTGTACATAAAGCAGTCATTTCATACTTTCATCAAAATTATTTCCATGCACAGGCTGTCCCAAATTGTTTGCACAGCAGATATCTCTGAAACTGTTGACTTTGGAGAAACATACTTCCAATTTCAAGAAGTTTTCAAATGATGTGCAGTTACTTGAAATCTCAAAATTTGTTTCAGGGGTCGTATACATAGAAGAAATAAGAAATTAACTTTTTATATAGTCCCAGTGTGATAAAAATTCCAATAATTAAAATGTAGATCCTGTTCTGGAAAGTCATTAGCAAAAAAATTAATATTTTAAATACAACAATTATAGAAATATTAAATATACAGGGTGCATATAAAGCAAATGAGGTATGGCATTTTACTGACAAACCATTGATCTTAGAGGTATACTTCTAGTAAGAAAAAGTTTCAACATAATGTGTAGTACTCAAATATGTCATTTATGTTTCAAGGAGTTATGTATGGTTATTAAATAAAAGAATTAACTTTTTATACAGTCCCTGTGTGTCCCAAAACCCAATTAGAAAGTTGTTGCTCTGTCTCTCCTGATGACAACAAAACAATTCCATGTTTTTAAGTGCAATATTCACTGAGATATTCAAATTCCAAAGATGAAAGAAATTTAAGAAAAAACATTTCTAAATATATACACTCATGTCCATAAATTAAGGATAATGCCAGCTCCGGCAAATAAAGGTTCAGAAACAAAATAAACGTTACTTATTCATAAAGCCCATTCATTAAACAGAAGATAAAGAACAAAAACGATGGTGTATGTATGATACCATTCATAAAATCTACGATTTTTGCTCCCTGGAGCAATTGTAAAAAATTATCTCCTTTACAAAAACTTACTATTACATGGTTGGTATGATGGTTAATACATTGTATGTCTCCCATGCGATGAAATACAGTCCGTACAACGCCTAGGCATGCTGAGTATCAAATTATCTATCTGATCTAGGGGAAGATCACTCAACTCAGCAAGTAATGCTCTCCGAAATTCTGGTACACATGTAGAAGGTGGTTGGTTGACGGGCTGCAACTCGTCAGCCAAGCATTTCCTACACATGCTCTATCGGATTCAAGTCAGGTGAGAATGCTGGCCATTCCATACGGGTTATATCCTCAGATTCAAGGCATTCGTTTACGATGTTTGCTCGGTGAGGACGGGCGTTGTCATCCATAAACACAAATTCTGCGCCCATGGCACCCCTAAATAAACGTACATATTGTTCCAGAATGATGTCCTGATAAATTTGGGCTTTCATGGTTCCGGTTTGAACATGCAGATCTGTTCTGGAACCCAGTATAATTCCACCCCAAACGAGCAATGCTGCACTGCCCTAACGGTGTCGTTCAATGATGTTGTCTTGGTGGTAACGAGTACCTGGCGTTCTCCATATGAAAGTCTGACGTGAATCAGACTGCAAGCTAAACCTGGACTCGTCGGAAAACAGCACACAAGCCCACTGTGACGATGTCCACATTGCATGTTCTCTACTCCAGGCTAATCGCTGCCGACAGTGAGTTGCCGTGAGCAGAACACATCTGACAGGCCTGCAAGCATATAGACCAATATCTCCCGAACGTCTGTACACAGTTTGCCTTGAAACTGCGGTACCCATGGCTGCAGATAGCTGACGAGACAGGTCGGATGCTGTGCTCCGTCTGCTTCTTTTGGCAGTTACTGCCAAATACCGGTCTTCATTCGGCGTTGTAACTAGGGGGCGACCTGTACTGTAACGTCTAATGACATTTCCGTTATCTTGGAATCATTGCCAAAGCCTAGAGATGACACTTTGGGCAATTCCAAGTTCCTCGGATACTTCCATCTGAGTAAGCCCACATTCCAGGCGGCCGATAATTCTACCACGTAAAAAATCATCCACATGCGTCCTCTGTGTCATAACTATTCGCTTATGGCACTGAGCGCCTTACAGAACTATTGTGAACAATTTCACTTCTTTGCCTTCATTCCTTATATACCCCTCTTACACTCTCGTCATTGTGACGTACTATCGGCATCATCTGGTGGCTTCCTGAAATTCGCATATCATTCTTGCAGATGTGTGTGATAATTCCACAGCTGGAATTTTTACTTTAGATTTCGATTTACATGTGATTCTGAATTATCCTTCATTTATGGACATAAGTGTATATAGAAAAACCACTTTACCCACATTTAACGCTGTTTTTTTTCCAAATTTCCTCCGTTTTTCGAATTTGAATATCTCAGTGAATATTGCACTTAGAAACATAGGATTTTTTTTTGTTGGCATCAGGAGAGACGGCAACTACTTTTTAATTGGGTTTTGTGGTACACGGGCTGTATAAAAAGTTAATTTTTTATTTTAATAACCATACACAACCCCTTGAAACATAAATGACTTATTTGAGTACTACACATTATTTTGAAACTTTTTCTTACTGGAAGTATATCTCTAAGATCAAGGATTTAAGTAAAATGTCATACCCCTTGTTTGCTATGCACCGTGTATAAAATCACTGTTATACCAACTTATCACTATTGGCAAATTTTCATTACCTCATGAGTTGCTATTTTTTTGGACTAGACAACCATTTTATTAACAATAAATAACAATTACAGAATTTTTACACCTTTTAATTACATTTAAATTTCACAATTTGTGAACCAAACCCTCAATCACTGGAAATAAATGCCAAAAACTTTTAGTGAAATGTAAATGCAGTTCTGAATTTGAATAATGTACAAAAAATTGTATATTTTTAAAGTCAATATTAATGGAGATAGTTGACTTCAAAGTTTATTTTTATATTTTTTTAAGTATATAACTCGATAGGAAAATTAAGACATTTTGAGTTACCACACATAATTTGAAAACTGTTTGGAATGGAAAGTATGTTTCTAAAGTCAATGGGTACAGAGATATTCACCGTGCAAACAATTTGGGACAGCTTGTATATTTCACACATACATTTATAGAATTTTTTAAATTTTATGCATAAATTTAAGAAAAGTTATCTTGCATTGAAAGGAAGTTCTACTTTTGACTTTTTGATAGGAACTATTAGTTTTTTTAAGAGGCTGCCAATCATTGTACTGGTTCGAACATGATAGGAATGGAAAACACACTTTTCATTTCAATAAAATTATTTGGCTGAACATAAAAGTCACATTTGATATTTTCTGATGATTCAAGAGTATTAGAAGTTGTTACACTAACATGAAACAAGAACACAAATATTATCATACTCTCAAACAATGTGTTCAATCTCTTTTTTTTTTTTTTTTCCATTGAAAGAAATATTCCTAAAATGCTTTGGAATGCATTACTTGACAATGAAAAATATAACTCAATAGCATTACAGAGCAGGCTAGTAATAACACGTTCATTGTTGTAAACTTTCAGAAAATATCAATTCGCAATAGGTAAATGCACAATAGTCTTTAACACATAACATTCCTCTTTAAAAGACTTTACCATAGACAACTTTAAAACACATATGTGCTAAAAAAAGTAAATTTCAACAAATGTATAATCAAGTTTTTTTTCTCTTAAACTGTCAAAAAATGTGGCAAAAAAATCACACTGATACTTATTATATTAATATAAGATACAATCAAATTTTTATAGTCCCAATTATGCATACATAATTATACCTGCATAGTGTCCCACAATCAACTGACGGTTTTCAAAATGGGATAGCAAGAAAACGGTGACAGAAATTGAAGTCATTCTTGCGGAATATACACTGGTAAAATAAATTAAGAGAATTTGCATATTTTACCGAATTTCATGAAAGGAACTGAACTGAATGTAAAACCACTGCTTCTAGACAAAAATGCAAATCTTGTACGTCAAATACGTAAGCGTACACGTATGTGTAGGTGGAGCCAGTAGAGAAACAGGCTTTATACGCGCGCATAAGTTAAGACGCATTTCGTTCGCTAGCACACCTCGGCGAATTTCTTGGTGTTATTTTGCAGCAATCGGTTAATTTCAAATTGTAACAGTAAAAATGAGTAACCACCAATGTTTAGATGATGGAATGAGGTGGCAAATTGTGGGGAGGCTAGAAGCAGGCCAATCCCAAGTCCAGATTTGCAGAGAGTTCAATTTAACGGCCAGCGTCGTGTGTAACTTATGGAACAGTTCCAGGGTACCAGATCCATCGAGAGAAAGCCTGGGCAAGATCGCCCAAGAGCCACGACGGCCAGATAAGATCGCCATTTGTCGATTATAGTGAGGCATAACAAGAGTGCTACAGCTTCTCGTGACTTGTATGCAGCCACAGGAACCCGTGTATCAAGGGTGACTGTTTCCAAAAGACTTCATGAGAGAGGGTTGTTTGCAAAAAGACCTGCTTTTTGCGTCCGGCTCACTTCTACGGACAGAAGAATCCGTTTATCATGGTGCAGAAAGCATAGAGATTGGAGTATGGATCAATGGGCGACCGTTCTCTTCACGGGATGAGTCCCGTTTCAGCCTAAGCACAGATTCTCGCCGTACGTTCATATGGAGAGAACCAGGGACCCGCTACCTACCTACAATGTCCACGAAATCGACCATTATGGCGGAGGAGGTTTAATGGTGTGGGCAGGCATCATGTTGGATGGCCGCACACCTCTCCATGTCTTTGAAAGAGGCACTGTGACTGGTGTGAGGTATAGGGATGAGGTCTTGGAGCCCTATGTTCGCCTTTTCAGGGGTGCAGTTGGCCCTAACGCGAGGCCACATAGAGCTCTTCTACTCGACTATTTTCTAGAGAGTGAGGATATTCGCCGGATGGATTGGCCAGCCAGATTTCCAGACCTTAATCCTATAGAGCATGTCTGGGACGCTCTGGGGAGGGCAATTGCAACTCGCAACCCCCCTCAGGGAACCATCCAGGGAATGAAAACAGCGTTGCTGAACAAGTGGGACCAATTGCCACAGGAAATGATAAACTGCCTTATTTCAAGTATGAAATCACACTGCGAGACCTGTATATCTGTAAAAGGGGATCATACCCCCTATTAACCCATTTTTTTGTTTATTCTGCAACCGCTATTTCATACCTTCCGACTCCAACGAGTGTTATGCACGATCATGCGCGTGCATTACAATTATTGAATGGTTATTTGTTTTGTATTGTATCAATGTATGTACATATCAAATTTCATTAAAATCGGTACAGTAGTTCTAGAGATAATCGACCAAGTCTGCAAATTCTCTGCACATTTACACTGGTGTAAGAAATTAAAAGTCAAGAATTTTAGATACATCACTCATGTTGCAAGGGGATGTATAGTTATTAAAATAAAAAAATAAATGTTTTATATGGACACCCTGTTCCCAAAAACTCAATTAGAAAGTTGTTGCCTTGTTTCTTCTGATGCCAACAAAAAAATCCCACATTTTTAAGTGCAATATTTGCAGAGATATCTAAATTCAACAATTGGAGAAAAGTTGGAAAAGAAGTGTTGGCCGTTATTTTTTGTGTTCTTTCCCAACTGTTCTCGATTTTTGAACTCAATGCAGCAAATATTGCACTAAGAAACATGGAAATTTTTCTTGTTGGTATCAGGAAAGACAGGGCAACAACTTTCTAATTGGGTGTTTTAGGACAGAGTATCCAGAGCAGCATTTATGGCTTTGCCGCCTGTGGGCTACACAAATTTTTTCGCCCTCCTCCCATTCTAGTCTAATTTCCTTGACTACACTTTTCTATAATTTGCCACCCTGTGCTATAATTTGCTTGGCCTTCCCCCCCCCCCATTTCTGCAAGTACATCTGTGTCTCTAAGGCACTCCTATGCTTAAGCACTCTCTAAGTCCCTCTTTAATCATTCAGATGCTTGCACACTGTTTTGGTGACTCACATACTTGCACAAGTATAAGTTGCTCTTATAATTATTTACACATACAGTAGAATCTTGATTATCTGAACACATCGGGACTGAAGGGTGTTCGGAAAAGTGAAAAACCATGATAAGAATTCTTTTGTTCATTTGATCATTTTTGTCACACCACGGCCATTTTCTGCACACGAGGGCTAATTAGACCGGGACCTACAATTTATTGCCGATTCCGAACGGCAGGCTTGTTTTTCATACTCATCAAGAGGTTGGTGCGCTAACCCCTTGATGGGGGACTCCCTGCGGTAGCAACTTTTTGCTGCGGTCAAGTCGCCGTTTTTTGTTGTACCCCTGTGTCAGGAAAGTTTCCTGACAAGGACGAACAGGGTATCGAACTCGCGACACCTCTAAACATCCTTTGGTACTTTAGGCGAGCATCTTACCGACTGGGCTACCGTGCCCAGAATTCTTTTGTTGTAAAGAAGACGGACTCCTCCCTCTCATTAAGGCACACCTATAGGATTAAGATGAATTCGTCAGATGAAATAAAAAGATGGCAGGTAAATCTGCTCCCATTCAGGTGTTTTTTTGTTGTTTTTTTTTGGTTGTCAATCGTTTATAACTACATAAACCGTATCTGGATCCGCCCCTGCTTACATCTATATATCATGGGTATATTATGTACAATTGTTTGGAAGTGGATTATTGTGCAATAGAAGGAAGTTATTGAGTTGGGAGATAAGAGGATTCAAGTTCAGAGAAAATACTAACTGTTGAGCATCATTGACTAGAAAATTGAAAATGAGAGGATGAAAATGTGTTAGGTTGACCGAGTTGTTTGGAAAATTGCTGTTCGGATAAACGAGGTTCTACTATAGTTTTTTTCTTTATGGTCATTCACATACTTGCACGCCCTCTACATGCTCTAAGTCATTCATTTGCTCACTCACTGATCTTGTCCATTACTATCTTGGTACAGGCAGCTTTATTTAGGGTTTACCACATTTCTCCCATTCTAATAATTTTCTCACTCACTCCTCAAATTTGCCGCCCCTCTGAACTTGCTACCCTGGGCTATAGCTCACCAAGCCCCCCGTAAATATATCACTAAGGGTATCCATATAAAAAGTTTTTTTTACTTTAATAACTACACAACCCCTTGCAACATGAATGGCGTAGATGAAATTGTTGACTTTGCGCATTTATATTCTGCCAGAATGACTTCAATATCTGCCACCATTTTCTTGCTATCCCATTTTGGAAATCGTCAGTCGATTGTGCGGCACTCTGTAGGTAATATATAATAACAAAAAATGAAGGGAGAAGGGGTATATATGCACACTATAATAACAATAATAACAAAAAATATTTAAAATTTTCTCTCTAACACATAAAGAATCTTGTAAATAATGATTTATATTGCTTTCATTATCTAAAAATGACTAGAATGTCAAAAAAATGAAAATGTTAATATATGCTTAAAAATCTTCTTGAATCTCTAATAAAATGAAACACTGATAACAAAATTTATAATATTTAATATAATTTATTACAGTCAGGGTTGGCAGATTTTTGACACAAGGCAGTTTTTGACAGTTTAAACTGTCATGTCAAAAACCCTCCATCAAAAACTGTCAAAAACCTCAAATATTGCTTTTCAATATAAAAATTCCCATTGGAAATGCACACGTTAATTGCATGTAATGTTTAAAGTGACTATGTTATACAAAAAATAAATATTTAATTATGAATCTAAAATAATTTTCTACTCTCTACAGAATTATTTTAGACAAAATATATATATATGGTTTTTTTTCTTATAAAATATACAATTTGAATAAAGCATAGCATAAACACTGAAGGGAAAACTATGGAATGATTGATTCAAGATTGACATTCTCTGATTCAAGATGATTCTTGACGTTCCAAAATTTCTATGTGCATTGATATATAAACCATCTGCTGTACTCTTTTTACAACAGATAAGTGTTTAAAAAAGTTTATTACATCATATACGTAATGTTTATTTCTGTTATTATTAAATTATCTAGGTAATCACTGAGAAATATTTTTATTGTGCATAACATTGAAATATATCTAGCGATCAAAATACTAAATTGTAAAACTAAAATGTCATTTAATTTGGCGATGTTAGCTTGTACATGAAGCTTAAGAAACTTCTGTAACTTAGTCAAACTTATTTATTCTTGCTTCTGCACTATGATATGGTATATTTACTAGCATTTATAATGCAATGGTTTTCCAATTGAAGCTGTATTTGATTTTAAATGTGCAAAACAAATGCTTTGGGTATCAAATCCTGTCAGCTCTGCTTTGCTTGAAAATACTCTTTAAAACTCTGTGAATTTATACACCCTGAACTCTGAGAAATTTTTAGATGAAAATAAATGAGTTTAATTAGTGTATTAACAGATTCTGAGAGAATTTTTACATGGAATAAAGTTTTGAGAAGATCAGAAAATTTAAAATATCAAAATAGATTCTCAGTAATTATAATTCCAAATATAAAACCCTTTAATCTACATAAAAGTGTTATTTATTCAGCATATCTATTAGGTTAAAAAACTATTTGATAACATTGACAATAAGTTTTTACTGTTTTAATACCGATTTATAGTTTCTGAAGCCTAAAACCCAACTCTGTGATGCCCCTATCATACATATTTTGAATAAGCAGCTCTATTCTGCTTAGCAAATAGAACACGGGTAATCAGTAGCTTAGATAAAATGAACCACAAAACTATATTTTATATGCTGTAGACGCTTATGTTGAAAATTTCAAAATTGCAAATTATAATATTTTGTTTTAATTATTGTAATAAATTAGTGTTTAAAATAAAATATTGTAATATACAAAAAAGTAAGTTTTTCATCATGTTATATACCTATTGTGTTCAAAACATTATCAAAAAGCATTCATTTAGGTTTTTGACGGTTTTTGACATAAAAAACCCAACCCCGATTACAGTGAATCCCACTCAAATACACTGTTGTCATGACTGTGGAATATCATATGTATTAAGTGAGATAACTTCTTAAACTTGAAATATTTCGACATGAGAAAAAAATGTGGACTCTAGAAAAAAGGCTTCTTGAACAGAAAAATGGTTTGAGCAGGGACTTCTATAAAACAAGATCCACTGTAATATATAATTGTGAGTTTAATTCTATAGCCTGCAGTAGTTATTTTGAAGCCTTGAGAATTCTAAGTTAGATATTAAAACTACCTAACATTCAGATGGCCTGAGTGAAAAAAAAACCCAAGTGCATCTGTATGGACATAGTTGAAGATGCATATCAGTGAAAGTGTGGACGAAGCCCAAATTAGAATGGACTGTTAAAAATGGCAATAGATATTTTCCCTATCAGGAAACAAGAAAATATTAATTATTACTTCTACAAAACTGTCATTCTCATTGGAACTCTTACTCTACATTTTTGCTAGTACTGCCTCTCACTTCCTTATTAAATGACAATACAATGTGAAAAAAAAAAAACCAACTTGATATGATCATAGCTACAGTGCAAATTCAATAAAATTCACCAAAATCTATAGAAGAGAAAAATACAATGAGCTAAGGTCTCTAAAAACACATCAAATGCATGAAAGATTAAATTCCTATTCCACTAGTTTCATCAAACACAAAACAATGGTATTTCAACTTAATCAAGTGGAAGACTCTAGTTCTCTCTGATAAAGTATGTAATAAGAGCTATAACAATAAAACCAAAAGCCACAAAAAATACTTTCAACATTCTGTCGTGACGATTTGAAAACTCTGATGGAAAAAAATCTTGAAAAACGACATGTAGAAAAACCCCGGCAGCCAAAGCTTGCAACACAGCTGAAGCAAGTTCTGCAGAAGCACTGGGAGCTTTTTGAAATACTGCACCAATAGCAAGTCCCATGGGTATAGTAGAAAAAAAAACCCCACCAAACTTCAAATACGTGCAAAATGAATATCGTAGCTTTATTGCATTGACTCCCAAAGCAACTGACACTAAACATTGATGAAGAATAATAGCAAGGAAAAGATGAATTGCTTTATGAACATCAGCTTGCAAGCCAAGTGTGAGACCCTCAAAAACAGAGTGTAAACCACTAGCAAATGCCAGGATATAGAAAAGAAACCCACTTTCCCTGCGAGCCAAAAGTGACAATCGTTTTCCATCATCATCAATACAAGAGGATGTATCCTTGCTGCCAATATTTACATCACCATCTTCAGAAAAGCTCAAATGATTACTTCTACTGATTGTGCCACTTATATCTCCAAGAAGCAGTTCAGCATGATCCACTATCATGGTTCTCGATGGATCCTCCAAAAGCTCTTGCATCTCGCATTCCTCTAAAAGTCCTTGCACTTGCTCTGCATCCTCATGGGTCCTCTTAGCTTCTTTCTGTTCTCGCCATGACATCAAAAGTTGCTCTAAAAATAAAGTAATCAAAAATCCTGAGACTACAATGCACTCGGATAATGGAAAATTGGCTTCATACTGATAAATTTTTAAAACACTCCCAAACTTTTCACCAGAGTAAGGCAAAAGTGCGAGAAAGCATATGGCAAGAAAAACACCAGCTGCACCACAATTGCACCAACTTATGCAGCGTGATCCCCAGTTTTTAGTTTGAAGAGCACGTTCTGGTGAAGTTATTGATAACGTTCGTGATCCCCAGTACTTGGCAAATAAAACGGGAGCCAAATAGCAGGACAGTGTTAGAAAATAGACAGTAACAGCAAATGCGATACGTAGTATACGTAATAAAAATTTCTCCTCCATTCAAAGTGATTTTACTTGTACAAGTTCAGATAAAGTTGAAGCCGAAACTCAAACCTTTTTCTTGTACACATATATTCTCTTTCTTGAACACTTTCATCTCTCTCTCTCTCTCTAGCTTGAAAAGTCTTCACACCAATTATTTCATTTCCATGGGATTGTTTCTACTTCTTTGATCAATAGATAATAGATTAAGTTCAATTTCTTTTCATTCATGGCAATTTTCATGATAGTAAACAGAAACCATTTTTTGTGTTACCATCTAGAAATTTCATATGTATAGTTGAATACAAAAACCTTAAACAGGTGTCCGTTATCAAGTCTTTGACCATATTTCCTCAAGAAAAATACGGAAATTGGAATTCTAAATACGGGACAATACGGAAGATTGATAATTCTTGCCAAAGATGATCCCGAAAGTAAACAAAGTTGTTAGCTATTACTAAAATAACTGAAAATCGCCGGTGGCAGGAAATTAAGCACCGTCAGGGCAGCAAATAAATATTTTGTCACCCGGGGCAAGCCGGCATTTTGGCGCCCCTTGTAATGTAGAAGAAGCAGTTAAAGGGTGAATTCGGCTCCCCCTTCTGGTTCAGCGCCCGGGGAACTAGACCCGCCTGCTCCCCCCAGTTGCGGCTGCGAGCGTCTGAAGAGCATCATGGGCCCCCGGACCAAGTGATTTTTCTGAGGACTTACTTTATATTTCTTCTCAATGCTGCGCACCCGGTCGGAAGAGAGCGTGAATGGGCTTTCTCTCTCTACTTATATTTCTTCACGATGGGCTCTACCAGGACAATTCTAGAAAATTTCAACCGGTTCTCGTTTTTGGGAAGCCCCCTCGTCTTCTCTTGAGGGCCCCGGGCCGTGCCCGAGTGGACCCATGTATTAAGACGGCACTGAGCACCACCGCAAACAGTTGATTAAAATGAAATCTACGAAATAAAACGTTTAAAAAACATGACAAATATGTCAGCTAAACATTTTAATCTATATTCATCTTATTATAATAGTAATATCATCGAAGAGTCATCTTAATTATAGCCGTAACCATCAGGATATATGTTGGGAAGATAATTTCAATTCTTGACTTCAATAAAGAATAAAAATTCAAATTGGCTTAGTAAAAATACGTGAAAAAAGGGACATTTTCACAAAAAAAAAAACTCGACCAAAATTATGCGAAAATACGGGAATGTCCCGGGAAATATGGAATGTATGGTCATTCTGATAAGTTAAGGAGCGTATACACTAACGTTCACAACACTAGGTTCACAAATTCAAATCGCTATGTTGACTATATGACCCGTGTTTTACGGGATGTCCTGACATATTTATTGACAGAGCTTATGTGAATTTTTATTCTTCATGAAAATCAAATGCAAGTTATTTTTATAACTTATTAGCAAAAATACCCGGCGCTGCCCGGGTTTTCTTCAAGAGAGGATTGAAAAAGTGACAAACCAGTATAAGTAGGCTGACCATATTTTTTTGAGAAAAATACGGGAAATTGAGCTACGAAATACGGGAAAATACGGAGTATCGCCAGTTATCGCCAGAAATGATGCCAAAAAGTAAGCAAAGTCGTTAACTCATGCTAAAATAAGATAAGTCGCCAATAATCGCGGGAAATAAGCGTCACTTCAAATTTCAGAGAATTAAAAAGAAAAGGAAAACAACAAATGTTTGAGATGAATATTCTTGTTTGTGTAGTCGTAATTATCGTAATGGAATTTCTGAGTTAAAAAGATAATTTTAATTGTTGATTTGAAAAAAAATATATATACTAACTGTAATACCAGGCGTTGCCCGGGTTTTCTTCAATGAGGCTTTTTGGATCATGCGATCGACTGGAGTATGCTGTAAGGTTTTGGAGACCATACCTACAGAGGGACATAAACTTGGTTGAAGGGGTGCAGAGAAGAGCTACGCGCGTCCTTATTGGCACACGGGGCTTGAGTTATGAAGAGAGACTTCATTTTTTGAATATGTTTACATTGGATGAACGCAGGTGTCGAGGAGATATGATCGAAGTGTTCAAAATTTTCAATGGGATGGATAGGATGGACCATGAACTTTTCGTACACCGCCAATCGACTGCTTTTACAAGGGGACACCAGTATCGATTGGTGAGGGACAATGCAAGGTTATGGTGTCGCAGGAAATTTTTCTCTAATAGGGTTGTTAATAAATGGAATAGCTTACCCCCGGAGGTAGTAAATTGTAACACAATTGACACGTTTAAAAAGAAATACGATAAACATGTTCGGGTAAATCGAGAAGCTATCCATTCTTAGAATAAGACAACCATAAGTATTCTTTATGGGCATTGTATAATATTTTATCATGTGTATATATTGTTTATGATTTGTGTTAATTGCATTTTTAATTGGGTTGATGTATTTTTGAAATATATGACATCCATATTTTTATGGGCATCTTTTTATCAGCCACCTCGTTGGGCATTTTGTCTGTTGTGGCGTTGTATTTGTATTTGTATTTGTATATCTCCCTCTTTCTTTGACGGACATGCAAACCGTGTCAAAGTTAACCAATATGGCGACTTCCAGCGCGACTCATGAAAGAAACAAATCTAGATTTAAAGAAAGGTAGAACATGGCTGTTGACATGTAGGGTCCATGGATTCATGAGGTTGTCTCCATACCCGTACACGTCCATCAGCTCGAAGCAATTGGAACCGAGACTCGTCAGACCAGGCAACGTGTTTCCAGTCCTCAACAGCCCAATGTCGGTGTTGTTGGGCCCAGGCGAGGCGTAAAGCTTTGTGTCGTGCAGTCATCAAGGGTACACGAGTGGGCCTTCGGCTCCGAAAGCCCATATCGATGATATTTCGTTGAATGGTTCACACGCTGACACTTGTTGATGGCCCAACATTGAAATCTGCAGCAATTTGCGGAAGGGTTGCACGTCTGTCACGTTTAATGATTCTCGTCAGTCCCGTTCTTGCATGATCTTTTTCCGGCCACAGCGATGTCGTAGATTTAATTTTTTACCGGATTCCCGATATTCACGGTACACTCGTGAAATGGTCGTACGTGAAAATCCAAATTGCATCGCTACCTCGGAGATGCTATGTCCCATCTCTCGTGCGCCGACTATAACACCACGTTCAAACTCACTTAAATCTCGATAACCTGCCATTGTAGCAGCAGTAAACGATCTAACAACTATGCCAGACACTTGTTGTGTTATATAGGCGTTGCCGACCGCAGCGCCGTACTCTGATTGGTTCCATATCTCTTTATTTGCATACGCGTGCCTGTACCAGTTTTTTTGGCTCTTCAGTTTATATGGGAGAAAGAAACATTATATGTTGGGGAAGGGGGAATAAATCCCTAACAGGAGTATATGGAAAGAACGGGGAAGAAAAAAGCTTCAGTTCATAGCGTTAGAATAAAGTTTCACGATAATGAGAGAGGAAAGAAAATATAGAGAACTAGATTAAATTTATTCCGCTGGCGTTTAGATGAAATATTTCGTCCGTGATTGTAAAGGAGTTAAATGAACAACTTTTCCTGGAGAAAAACTGAAAAAAAAATGTTTTTAAGAAACAAACTAAAAAAATTTCATTTTTTCATTGCAAGACGACTCCTGTTGAATTTCTACAGGCTAGTATTGGGGTAACAATCATTCAAGGACAACAACTCTATTAATTTTATAAATAATTTTAAGCTATCGGGCATGGTTTGCAAGCTAAAAATTGTAGATATATTTTCCCCCAAAAATCATGTTGTTAACAATCACAGTACAGATACCATATTCAAAATTGTGCAATTCTTGTCCTAAAGTTACCCCAGTTTATGGTATGTTAGATGAATATTCTTATTTATAGTTTTAATTATCATAATTTACGAGTTAAAAAATAATTTCAAACCTTGATTTTAACAAAGAATAAAAATTCAAATAGGCTTCGTTGAAAATACGTGAAAAAACTAGACATTATTAAAGAAGAGTCGGGATGGCCAAAATTACGTGAAAATATGGGAATGTCCCGCGAAATACAGGACGCACGGTCCGTCTAGTACAGTTGAATGGGGGGGGGGGTGTCTGTTATTTTGATTAGTTGAAATCATCAAGTTGGCCATATGACCCATTTTACGGGACGTCCCGACATTATTTATAGACAAAGCTTATGTGAATTTTTATTCCTTATTGAAATCAGGAATGAAAATTATTTTGTTTTATGACTTATAAATAATATTATGATAAAATTGTTACAGTGAATGAGGTGACAATATGACCGAATTCCACTGGACATACCTGTATTTTTGTGTAATTTTGGCTGATCCGAGGACGATGTCATTTCCGCTATCCATATGAAGGTTTTCAACAGCTGGCTGATGCGAAGATGTATTTAGGAAAGAGAGAAAATTCAATTGCCCTTGCGGGGAATCAAACACACGTCCTTTCACTTGCCAGGTGAGTGCCCTAGACCACAAAAGCAAAGAATACCTAAGTCTTTCCTGCCCGCCATCTGGTGACAGTGTCAGCAATTGTGAACTTTGGCCAGAATTAGGTCCGACCATCCATGTATGGTCCCGTTCAGTGCACACGAGCTCTAACGAAAGATTAAGATATTCGTTGCCTTAGTCTAGTGCGCTCATCGGGCAAGTGAGAGGACGTGGGATCGATTCCCCGCGAAAGGGCACTTGAATTTTTTCTCATTCTTAAATACATCTTCGCACCAGCCAGCTGTTGAAAACCTTCATAATTTTGCTGTTCCTACTATTTTTAAAAAACTTTTCCGTATTGTCAAAGAAGTTTGATAGAATTTTTATTCTTTACTGAAATCGAAGATAAATTTTATTTTCACATGATTTAACATGATTATATAAATGTGACAATTTATAATTATGACGTATGATAAATGTTGCTATGACTGACCACACAATTTTAGCCGACTTTTTCCAACTTTTGTGCAAAAATGTCTAGTTATTCCACGTATGTTCAACGAAGCCAACTTGAATTAATCTTCGTTTCTTTATTGAAATCACGGATTAAAATTATTTTCTTTCCTTATAACTTATACCATGGTAATTATTAATTAATAATATAATAAATATCAAAAAATATTAATTTCACAAATTTTTAAATATTTTTTAACGAGAGATTGACGGCTTTCTCTCAGCCCACATATTTTCTGGATATTATGCGAGTTCACCTCAGCATAATATCCAGAGAATATTTCTGTGGTGTTTGGTCAAAACATGATACCTCCAAAAAATGGCTTTTTGATCTAAAAGTAGATCTTGCTAATTATAACTAATTAGAAGTGAGATAAATGTGCAAATACGTGCGTACGACTACACAACATTCTGATGTATGATATTTGCATTTGTATTTGTGTGTATGCTTTATTTTTGATTTTTAAATGAACATGAAAATGCTTATATCTCAAAACTGTGATTTTGGAGTTATCATGTTCTGACCAAACACCACAGATTTGTTTCCTTGATTTTTTTTTTTCGTAGAATTTATTTCAATCCACTGCAAGTGTTGCAGTGGTGCTTCATCAACACCATCTATAGCAGAAGATCTCCGCGCGAAGCTCGTGACGTTACTGACGAAGGTCATCTCCACTAATACCAATGGATATACTACAACAAAAGGGTAAACATGGCGCATTCATCAGCCTGCTGTTTCCAGTAGCTATGACGTCATGAAGCGCCCGAGTGGCGTGGTTGTAAGATATTCTTCTAACACCGTGAAGGTTGTCGTCACGGTCCCAGGTTCAAACCCGGGAGAGACTATAGATAAGATATTTTCCCTAGCGAGCTTGAGGTGACCGCCGATAGATGTCACCTTCATTTCCAACGTAACTCATTAATGACAGTAAACTGCAATATAGCGATATGGTCAGAGTTGGTGTTTGGTGAAGTAGTAATGACATAAGGAGCCGCTGTGGTGGTCGAGTGGTCACAGTGACGGACTCGCATCGTGCGGACCAGGGTTCGAACCCGCCGTCGCCACAATGGTGGTCGGCTGAAGTTGGTTTTCTGTGGTTCCAATTTCAAAGCGCAAATGCGAGTCGCTCTCCCCATTAAAAAGTCTCGCCATGGAGAGCAACAGGCCTACAAACGGTACAAATATTCAATCGTTACACTTCACTCACTTGACTTCTGAAATGTAGATGACAGCACTAAAAAATCGGACACAGCACTAGATAAGCACTCAGACTGTTAATTACACACACTTGCACTGCCGGCACAACTCACTAGGTAGTAAATTGCCCATGACGATAGACCTGATTTGTGCTCAGTTTGAAAGAAAGAAACTGACGTCACGAGCTTCGCGCGGAGGCCTTCTGTTATAGATGGTGTTGCCTATAGCCATTGGATATAGCAGACCGACGCATGCGCCAACTTCACCCTTTTGGGGTAGTATATCCAATGGCTATAGCTGAGATGACCTTCTTCAGTGACATCAGTGACATCAAAAGCTTCGCGCTTCCGCTATAGATGGTGTTGGTTTCATTATCCATGATTGGCATTTTTGTGTGATTTTAGTGATAGTTGGCAGCTTTTCTCACCTTCAGCATCACTTCCGGCGATAATCAGCAATTTCCCGTATTTTCCTGTATCCCGATCACAATTTCCCATATTTTTCGCGGAGAAATGTGGTCAGCCTAGCTATGAATATAAAGACAATTGTATACACACACACACACATACACACAAAGATATACATTTCAGATATTTCTCATGTTTGACACCATATTTCCTAGAGAAAAATATGATTCCTCCCCCCCCCCCCCCAAATGCAGGATAAACGGTATTTCACCAATTACCGCCAACATGTACAAATAACGAGAAATTTGTGAGATGAATGGCAATGTTTTTTTCTCGTTCTGCAATTTTTTGCAAATGATTGGTGATACGAAGGTTTTTAATAGCTGGCGGATACGAAGATATGCAGGCCCGTCATTTAGGGGGGGGGGCAGGGCCCCCCCCCCGGCTTTGGAAAATATACAAATATATATATATGCGTACCTTTAGTACATGGTCTTTGCCCCCCCCCCGGAAAAAGTTTAAATGACGGCCCTGAAGATATGTTTAGGAAAGAGAAAACTCAGCTGTCCTTGTGGGGATTCAAACCCACGTCCTCTCACTTCCTTGCCGGGTGAGCGCCCTAGACTAAAAAAGGCAATGAATATCTCAATCTTTCTTTAGGGCTCGTATGCACTGAACGGGATCGTACATTGACGGTCGAAACTAATTCAAGCCAAAGCTCACAACTGAGATCTAAGGAAAGATTGAGACATTCGTTGCCTTTGTAGTCTAGTGGTCTAGGGCACTCACCCGACGAGTGTGAGGACGTGGGTTCGATTACCCGCAAGGGCAATTGAATTTTCCCTCTTTCCTAAATCCTTCTTCGTACAGCCAGCTGTTAAAAACCATCGTATGGATGGCGGAGAGTGACATCATCCTCGAATGATTGGTGATGTCTTGTATTTACCATCTCGTTTTTTACGCTAGCCGTATGCCCCGTATTGTAAGAGACATCCTGGCGTTTTTCCGTAATTCATAGGCGCCGGAACCTAATATATTAGGCGGTTTTTGCCCCCCCCCCCAAAAAATATTTATGAATATACAATGCAAACACCCCTCCGTATGCACTTGAGTCTTGTATACCTTTATTTTGGAAAAAAATATACCTACAAAGAGACATAGACTTGGTCGACGGGGTGCAGAGAAGAGTCACGCGTATTTTTGATGGTACACGGGGCTTAAGCTATGCAAACACCAAACATGGCCCCCGCTCTATCCCTTGTGGGATATAAGCAGGCTACCTTGCGGCTGGGCCATGCTGGAAAAGGGGCTTAAGCTATGAAGAGAGACATGTTTTTTTGAAAATGTTGGCATTGGAAGAGCGCAGGTGTCGGGGGGATATGATAGAAGTGTTTAAAATTTTCAACGGGATGGATAAAAAATTTACCATGAGTGATTAATACATCGTCAATCAACTACTTCGACAAGGGGACACCAGTATCGATTTGTAAGGTATAATTCTAGTGTGCGTGTCGCAGGGAGTTTATCTCTAATAGGGCTGCGAATAAATGGAATATTTTACCTCCGGGGGGGGGGGAGGGGAGGAGTCATATATTCTAACAGAATTGACTCATTTAAAAGGAAATACGATAAGCATATTGGGGTAAATCGAAAAGCTATCCATACTTAATTTTCCATGGGCAGTGTATTTATATTTTCTCATAATTATTGGTTTTTATTGCTCTTATTGGGTTGCTGTATTTTTGATATAGTTTAGATATATATATTCAACATCCATATTTTTATGGGCATCTTTTTTCAGCCACCTCGTTGAGCATTTTGTCTGTTGTGGTCTTTATATTTGTATATACAATATTTAGAGTAATCAGACTTGTAATTGGCGTTCTATGTTTATTGCTTCTCCAAAATGGTTGGTCAAAGAGAGAGAGAGAGAGAGAGAGAGAGAGTATTGGAATTATATTTACCTTAATTTAATAAATTTATTGTTTATGTGCTATAAAGATACTGTATGTGCATAAAACATGACTATACTGTATGTGCATAAAACATGACATGACTATACTGTATGTGCATAAAACATGACTATACTGTATGATCATGTTTAGACCATTCTTCGAATGGTTATATTTTGATGGCTCTCGTTTGACTCTGACTGAATGTTTCTGGTCTGTTGTCTAACCTACCAATGTTGCCTTTGGAAGTACTTGTTTTTGATTTTGTATTGTATTTATTATACAGGTGTATCGAAATGTTTTCGTAATAATGCATACCTCTTCGATTCTTTTTCATTAAATTGTTAGTGCATTATCCGGATGGGATCCTGTAACTTTTTTCTATGCAATTCTTATACAGGGTGATCAGCGAATAAGCCCTTATTTCAAAATTAAATATCTCTACAACAAAGATCAATAGAATTATGCGGTAAACGGTACGTTTATTAGCAAAACTGTAAAAATGTTGTACAGAAATTTCGAAAATTTAGGATTTGGAGATTTTGGGGTTCTGAAAATCCTCATTTGTGTGAAGAGAAACCACTGCATTCGCCTAAAGTTACTGCATGGGCTGCGGTATGCGCCATGTGTGCTGACAAATTGTTCCAAAATTGTAACGTAACGTTCAGTAGTAATCGTTTCGAAGAAGGGGCCGATAATGCCTCTGGCGCATACCACAGCCCATGCAGTAACTTTAGGCGAATGCAGTGGTTTCTCTTCACACAAATGAGGATTTTCAGAACCCCAAAATCTCCAGTTTTTTTTTTTTAATTTTAAAAAATTAAAAAAAAAAACTAAATTTTCGAAATTTCTGTACAACATTCTTACAGTTTTGCTAATAAACGTACCGTTTACCGCATAATTTTATTGATCTTTGTTGTAGAGATATTTAATTTTGAAATAAGGGCTTATTCGCTGATCACCCTGTATATAGTATATTACATTTATACTATTATTTGAAATAATTTTTTTTATTCTGCGAACATTATGATTATGATCTAATTTTTTGTACATATTGTTTATTAGTCGTCTTTATATATTGTTATGAATATTTCATCTTTATTAGTTGATTCTTCTTTTTTGTGAATCTAATCCTTGTATGGAATGTGAAATTAACCTTCACAAATTTCTTTTCCTTTTATGCTAGAATGGAGCTGATGTTGATTTACTTTGTGTTTATCATGTTATGTATAAAAATTAAGATTCAAGAAAAGAAGATTTAGTTTTTTTGTAATACGAAAAACAAAAATATTATTAAAACATTTTCAGGTTGAACAAACTCTATGGTGCAACATCCTGAAGAAAGCAAATTCGCTAGATTTTATTCTGCATAAAGAACGCTATTGAGGTCAATATACTGAATTGATGAGCCCTCGTTTGCGAAGGGTGATTTATCATATATAGTGATTGGTTTCTTTGATTTTAACTTCATGTTTTTCCTGCAAGCTTACATTTATCTCAAAACTATTTACGTTTTGAAACAAAAGAAAATTTCTGTTCGTTTTTCTGAAGAGAAAAGTTTTTTTTTCCTAAATTTAATTAATAAGCTATATCTATAGTAAAAAAAAGGTTTTGTTTTGTTAATTAGTGTGCAGTGGTTTACTTAAAAAAATTAACATGGGCCGAAAATTTGTGCAAGAAAAAAAAGATTTAATACTTTTGGTTCAAGCAATCAAATGCATAAAATTTCAATTTTTCTTTTTCTTTAATTTTTTTCAGACATTTAACTGAATACTGAAAACAATAGGCTCTAATTATTTTTCGTATCATCATACATTGGAGGACGGATTTCCACAATATTCTTCATACACAGCTGCAATATATCACTATTTTCTACTGTTTTATTTCACAAAAGAAATACGTATGTCCAAACATAAACGTTATGCAGCACCTCTTATAATGTAGAATGTTTTTTTTTTATAGGTATGGCATCACTATTTCGCTCCATTACCTTCATCAATGGAACAGGTTAAGAACGCACGAGTGTTCGTTTCTTTCGAAATTACATAGCAGTCCTGAAACCATCTTTTATCTCCTTCATAAGTCTTCCACTTTTTGCATCACTGATTGCTCCCCATAAATCAAACACGAAATCGTCGGTAAAACCAAAAGCTTCGAGATCGGAGTTGTCTATCGCTGTAACGAAATCATGAGGATTGGCTTTATCGCATCCAAGATCCCATATTTGAGTCGCTGTAAAAAAATTGGAAAAACCGAATGTTTAAACAAATGAAGATTGAAAACCGAATGATTACTATAAAATATTATGTGATAAAATATTCATTATTTACCTTTCAAGCTATTCAATTATCCTATAAGTGAATATAGGAATATGAATAATAATTTTATAAGTGTTTTATCAATTTAAAATTTTCCGAAAATTTTCAACGCGGACAAGTTGTTATGTTTCTAAGAAACGGGGCATTATACCGATACACATTTCACATTAAAATGACGAATTCACGATGAAAAAATATCAAAGTCAACTTTCCCAAAATACTTGACGAAATAAGAATATTCATCATTATGACGAATAGCGGAATAATACGAGAAAAATTGTTTCGTTCGGTAAAATGGTCACTAAACAACATGCAAAGATTAGAATTCGAATTTTAAATGTTGTGTGTTGTATTTAGCTTGAGCTAAAATTTTGTTAATACTGTTTGGGCGGGGGGGGTTTAAACTTTCACTTATACTTCGTGAGGCGCTAGCGTCTAAGGAAAATTGATTGATTTCTGTAACCCACCTCGTTGGCAGTCACCTCGTTGGGCATTTTGTCTGTTGTGGCGTTGTATTTGTATTTGTATAAATATTATTTCATTAGTGTTTTTTTGGAAAAATAAAATTTATATCGACTTTTAAAATATCGATAAAATTCAAATCGTATTTTTGATAAAGTCTTAATTTCTGGGGAAAAAAATTATCATAATTTTGGGATATTCAACCTGATTTTAAATGTTTTCAAATAAGAAGCTATAACAATTTGTTATTATTGTCGATTGTTTTGTGAAATTTTCTTGGGAATATCCTTCATCCTGCACAAATTCATTATAGTTCTTTTGTTAAAAATTGCATACTCACCTAATTCAGAATCATTGATACCCATGTATGTTTCCAGCAGGCAATTAATTTTATCTACTGCAGCTTGAACAATATTATCAGGCTAAAATAATGGAAAAAAACCATCAGAATACTATTTAAAAATCGAATGTAAATTTGGTGATTTAGAGAACAGAGGCATTGATGCAACATAATTTTAAAAAAGTCAGTGGTTCACTAGAGGATTTCCTTTTTAATCATATACAAAACCGAAATTAAAATATACCTCTGTGATGAAGTTTTTTTCATATATTTTCAAGCCTCAGATTAATTTACAAATAAATTTGAGTAAATATCTAAATCCGTACTCTAGAGCTGCAAATTGCATAATAATAACATAATATGCATAAATAATACTTATTTAAAAACTTATAACTTTAAATAATAAAACTTATACGACCAGTTTGTAATGTACCGTACCACTTTTAGTATTGTATGCCTTAAGAATTTGTTTAGTACAAAATAGCAACAGTTAGAGAATATGAAACGAATTGATAACAAACCGCTTGTTCAATAGTTGCTGGTCCCTTAGCTCTTAGCCGCAAAGTTTCCTTTCCTGAACCATAATTTCCCTTCTTATTACTACCAGCAGTTCCGCTTCCACTTCGTGGGCCAATATGTGCTGTAAAATAAAAAGACAGATACTAATTATTTTTCTAAACTTGACTGAAACCACCAAAAATTTCAAGCAAATAGGCAGACATTACGAATATCGAGTAATAAATATATCCGATTTTTTTCATGGTTTTCTATGTATTCTAACACACTAGATCGGGTTATAGCAACACCACCTATAGAACAAGGCCTCCGCACGAAGCTCGTGACGCCACTGAAGAAGGCTATTTCACCTATTGCCATTGGATATAGCAGGCCGACGCATGCGATATCTTTATCTTTTTTTGCAGTATATCCAATGGCAATAGAAGAAATGGCCTTCTTCATTGATGTCACAAGCTTCGTGCAGAGGCCTTGTTCTATAGGTGGTGTTGGGTATAGCCACTGGATATAGCTTTCATACGCTTTTTTTGTGCGGGAAAGTCTGCTAGGTTGCCATTCTGTCTCGGACGCAATGTTTTTTTTACCGCTGCTTGGCGTCATTTCCGAGGCAGTACTCGGTGCAGCGACCCTATAGGATCCCAGCGCAAGAACAAAATGGCTGCAGACGAGCCCACTATCCCTATTCCAGTCGGGTTCTCAAACTTTTTCTACCCGCGGCGCCCCTTTCCCCTATTCAATGCTTATCCGCGAGCTTCGCAGGCTCCCCGGAGCTGTTTAACAAAGAATATTTTCGAAAACCTTTCGAGGTCATCGCTCCTCGGCGCCCCTCACAAAGGTTGGAGGCTCACCAGGGCCACAATTTGAGAACCCCTACACTAGATAGTTCTGATAATTATAAAATTAAATATTGAATTTTTCAAAAGGAATGATGATGAGAAGATAAATTCCTGGCTAAATTAATGTTTTGTGTTCAACAGATTATCTTCATAAACGTGGTGCTCAAAAAATGTATTATTCAAAAAAAAAAGTATGTAAAACTGTTTTTTTTATGTGATCTTAGAGTGGTTCGAAAATTTCCAATAACAAAAAATAAGTATGTTTCTATTCGATTTGTTTACAATAAAAATCTTGTTTTTGGAACATTTTTTGACCGGGAAAGTTTTCATTGTAATTCAAATTCCAATTTTTATTAAATATTTAAGATACATGAAGATACATGAGTTTAACAAAAAAATTCTCTAGGAAAAAAAACTTTAATTAAAATTTTCTGGGATACTGAAAGATTTCTTTAAAATATGGGACGATACCGGATGTCTGCCAATCCTAAATGAGAGCAACGATAAAAAATGTTTGGTGAGTGAAAATTCTCATGTTGAAGATTGACACTCGTACAGAATCGTTGTCTACGAAAAAAGGGGCCACGAAAAGGTTGGCCACCACAGCGAGGGATTATCGTTTGATCAGTTGAAGATGGATAAAACTTTTCAGTGCGATTTTTATCAGCGAAAATATGAATATGGTATTGCTGCATATGCATTGATGTAAAATCACTCACAGAATCCTGCTCGCAATGGCTCTATCATCCTAAGCGTGAATGTGGATCCTTTTGGAATATCTTTCAGTTGCTTGGCTACTTCAAAATGACGACATCCGACCATAGGCGTATCGTTGATTTTTTCAATATGATCTCCAACCTAATATATAACATAAACCATTACGGATTGGAAATGAGCGTTATGAATTCAATTGAACTTTATAAGTTATTGGAAATTGAATTTTTCTGGATGTTATGCCGAAACCGATATTTGGAAAGAAAAGTGATTTGCCTCCTCCGGGAATCGAACCCGGGTCCTCTTGGTTCGATTCTCGAAGGAGGCAAATCACTTTTCTTTCCAAATATCAGTTTCGGCATAACATTCAATTCTCAGTATATTTCAGGCCGAAAAAATACCATCTCTTTATAAGTTATTGTTTTGTAAAACGCTTTTTACCCACATTTTTATCCTGTTTTTTTCCCAACACTTTCCTCCTTTTTTTGAATTTAAATATCTAAGCAAATATTGAATTTTGAAACGTGGAATTTTTTTTTGTTGGCCTCAGGAAAGACAGGGAAATAACGTTCTAATTGGGTTTTTGAGCACAGGGTGTCTGTATAAAAAGTTAATTTTTTTTATTTGAATAGCTATACAACCCCTTGCAATATGAATGACTTAACTGAGGTCTACACATTATGTGGATACTTTTTCTAATTGGAAGTATGACTCTAGGATCATTGATTCACCAGTAATTTGTGGTTCGGGCTGTTAGTTATGCATCCTATATAGTCACTATCTATGTAAGAGAACTCAAAAAGAGCAATGTTATTAATTAAATATCAACCGATTACAAAGGCGCCAACATGAAGAAAATATTACGGGAGCTGAAAATCGCCATTCGTCCCGTATATACGGGACTCAAGCCCGTATCACATCAAATTTAGAAATTGGCAAAGTGAGAGGCACGGCAACAATTCAGAAAAGGACGGGAGGGTTAAAATTTTCCTGACAAGTTTGAAAATTGGAAATTATGGAAAATTTTTACAATTGGTCAAGAACGAATACACGAGTGTTATAAATATTATATCGTATTAATAGAGAAGAAGTGGAAAAAGATCACACAATTTTTTAATAGTATATTCGTATCTTGCGGGTGGCACCGTCCCTGTAAGTGTTAATTCAATCAGTACTTCTAGCGCGTGCGTCATATGGCTTACGCATGTAAAATCAAATTTTAAGCCCCAAATGAAAGAAAAGCGACGAAAATTATTTTTGCCATTGGATTTATATGATGAATTGTGCTTGAAATGTGTGTTTAAAATTCCTCCTCAAAATTTTATCGTATAGTGAAACAGCGACAGTAAAACTAAGGAAATACATAGAAGAGAGCGGAAGAGAAAGTAGACGAGAGAAAAATGAAAGTAATGCTTGCTTTGGATGCGAGTCTATTTACTCAAGATCTAGTGAATCTAATTCAATGGTCAATTTATGTTACCAGATTACTTCGACCGTTCTCCCTTTTTCTCGGAAGCGTGAAATGATTAGATAGTGAAAATCGAAGACCCATGCTGAGAGGTGCTCTTAGAAACCTAAAAAAAACAGAAACTACTTCGTTCTGTCATAGTACTTTTTTCACCTAGTATATTTTCAAACTACATACACCTCCGATAGTGAAGGTCGGATGAGGAATTTTTCTCATATTATTCGATATAAACTAGTTCTCCCATCTTGACTGCTAACGTGTTTGATTACATGCTCTACTGAAGCACATTAAGTTTTCTTGATGTGTTTCTACTAAGATTTCCTATTTTTTCCGCATGGCTGTGTCCGCGCGAAGACCTGTGGGCCCGTATGGCAAAACGATTATTATTATTATTCAGTGAAAACCGCCCAGGTTCAAATGCGTGTACTTCAGTTGCTGACATTTGGGATCTCAAACGGAAAAAGAAATTCGATCATCAACGTACCTGAATGAAACCGATGGAATCAATGAGGCTGCCTTCTTTAATCCTTTTGATGAAAGCGTAACCGGCGCCGTTGTCTGTAATGGTCAGTCCTAAAGCGTCTTCAGATTTAGTAATTTCAACTTCTTTGGCTTGTCCTTTACGATGGACGAAAATAAAATCGTCTAAACCAATCTGGCCACCAAGAAGTTTTGACATGTCCGCTTTGTGAGTATTCAAAGTGCAGAACAAAATCTACGGAAATAAATATATACATTAACAAAGCGACTATGAAAGCGAGCTCATTACATATTACTAAATCCATCAAGTTCTTTTAGTTATAAACAATGATAAACCTCATAAAAAAATTGACCCGTAAATGTTGAAGCAAAAGAATATCTAAACCAAAACCGGTGAATAATTTCCGATTTCGAACAATTTCTTCATCTCCGTGAGATTACCTTAAGCTATTTCGACGATAACAAGAATTTTGCGCTTAAATTAATAAATTTACAAAAGTATTTCAAATGTATAGATTGTTCTGAAAAAAAGCTTGAGAAATACGAGGGCTAGAAAGCAGTGGCACTAGAAACATACATATATCAAAAGCTATTGATTGTATCAACTTGAGATTGTGACATATTCCTTCAATATTATGTCCAGTCATATTTATGAGCCATTGCCACAACTCGGAAAGCTACTGGACATCAGTAGTAGCACTTTTTAGTGGATGTTTGTGAAAGAGCACTTTATTTATTATACGAATAGGAGGGCATCTCTTGTGGGAAAACGTTCTGTTTCTTCAAACTGGTGAAAGAGATCTAAGTCACGGGAACAGTTCGACGTGTTTGGAAATACTGCTGCTGAACACAGGGGCGCAACTGGATGCTTGGTCAGCCGTGACAAGGAGGTATTTTGGCACCCCCTTGTAATGTTGAAGGAGAGGTTAAAGGGTTTTATAAATTTTACAGACCAAGTGGTTTTATAAATTTTACTGATCCGCATTATAAGTGGCACAGTAGAAATAAAAAAAACCTCTAAAAAGTCCGAATCTTTTTCAAAAAGAAGACTTTTTCCCGATTTTGTGCAGGTGATAGTGCTCCCTCCCCGACTCTGAGGATAATAATTAAAACAAAACCAGGAAAGAGAGCCTCATTATTAATTATTTATATATATTACTACACTCATATTCTTATACTACCCCAAAGGGGAGGGGAAAAGTTATATATTTCGAACACGTCTTCTGTTATCGATACATTAACAATAGCCGACTCAGCCCACTGGATATTGATCGATAGGTTATGGGATGGAAAACATGCTCGAAGATGAAGCCAACAATAAAACTATCGGTGCAATCAATCATTGCCGAAATAAGAGGGTTTTAAGGAGGCGAGATATCTCGTAATTGTCGTTTAGAGCGTTAAAGATATAAACATCATATATATTCAAGTTTATCATCAGTGCATGTTAGAACAAAAAAAACTATTCATAATTGTGAGCAATTTAAAAAGCTATATTAAATTTACACCAATTTTTCTTATCATTGCTTTTGAAAAGGTATTGTCATTTCAAGTTGTTTTATTGAAAGCCCCTTTCGAGTCATCGGTGCATAAAACCACCTGTCTTGTCCCATTCCGTTGAAATTCCTTTCTTACTTCGCCAGTCAACTATGGCATCGGGGTACATACACACACACCATAGCTGTTCATACGTGCCTAATATAAACGGTATTACAAAATTTTATGTTCAACTGGCACATGATTCGCAAACCCGTAACCAGTAAAACTGATTTCACTGTAGTCATAAATATCAAAACTGATCGTGATTGCAGCTTTACGTAAAAAAACAAAAACAAAAAATAACTAAACGTGCGGCCACACTCTCCTTCATGCTTGAAATCTTCTATAACGAACGACTGTTACTCACGTAAAGTGTTGCAAAACGTTTCAAGGGGGAAGTCAAGTTATGGTCATGACAGCTTACAAAGATATTCTGACAGACTCTCACTTTTTCCAACATTCGCAGTGATTCAGAAATGACCGATCTTTCACGGGATGGTATTTCATGCTCTATTAATTCTGAAAAAAATCTAAACACAGGAAGCGACACTTGTGAAAAACACCCAATATGTTGACGGGACAACAGAAAAAAAAAAATGTCTTATCCCCCGCTACAGAAGAGGATGAATCTCGTGACCAGAGCATGGTTTCCTTTTTTGTTTGAACTGATTTCGTTTATTTGGCACACTGAAACAAACATTTTTCGTCAAAGATGGCAAGAGCTAGCTAAAATAAATTCCTCTGATGTGACATCAAAAATTCAATAACACTGGTCCCAGAAACCCAAGGTTATCTTTAAGGTGACTGGTTCTGAACAGGATGGACGTATGTACAAATTCTGAGAAGGAAAACAAGTTGTTTTTAAACATGCCAAGCCAAACAGTTCCGTCACCAGTGAAAACACGCATTGTAAATAACACATTGCGAATAAGGCATTTTAAGGAACACTATAAAATTAAGAAATTTGTTGCAGTTCTTGTGTTGTTTTCACACACAGCACTATAATGGTGACTCGAGTCTAAATGCGTCACAGCGCTTCCACATCGCTATGCGAGATATGTTTCCTGTATGCTTTATCATCTCCCTCAAAATTTGTACCATGATTTTAAAATCACTCTTTAAAAGCTAACAGAACTCAACTTCGACAATAGACAAATTTAAGACTTTGTTCAGCAAATGTTGGATATCGTTAACCCTTTAAGCGGCATTAACGAGATATCTCGCCTCCTTAAAAGCCTGTTATTTTAACATTCACAGGCACAGATAATTTGTAAAGTTGATTTCTCAATGGAACACTTTTCCCTATATCCCATAGTTTGCATCTACTGAAAATTTGCAGAAAACCTACTTCATTAACAAAAAAATATGGGGGTGGGGTGCATTTTAATGAGGGTTTAGTGATTTCCACCGTGCCACAGAAAAGATTAAAAAACCGTCCAACAACATTGCTTTATTGGTTTCAATATGAACTTTCAGAATGTAGAATTTTCCTATAAACTATATTTGGCCACCATGGTTCTTAAACGATGGTTTTACCACAATAAACTTGTTTACAAAGACTTGTTTATCTCTTTACACAATGGTTTGTTACTTCTATAATGCTTCTTTAAAAGGATAGCGGAAATAGCGCTGGGTGTTTCGGCTGGTATAATTATATTACAAATTACAAAAACTTATATTAGCCATCTGGTAAGACAGTTATTAAGAGACTGGCGCCACTAACGAAGCATTGATGGTTATAGAAGACGGTGAGCGTTACATGACCGAATAGCTAAACCACCAGAAACCTTTCCAAACTGGAAAATTTTTCATGTTTTATTCATGTGTCAACTCGATAAAACAAAAAGTAAAATT
Organism: Pholcus phalangioides; assembly: GCF_987345545.1. Lineage (NCBI taxonomy): Eukaryota > Metazoa > Arthropoda > Arachnida > Araneae > Pholcidae > Pholcus > Pholcus phalangioides. Next base: position 27,629,674 of record NW_028301600.1, read on the forward strand.
TTACTTAGGTATGAGACACGGGATTTTTCGCTTGAACGAGACAAATACACGCGCAGGGCATAGACAGGTCATGCGCCTCGTATTCTTCCTGCGAAATCAGCCTCTCGTGATACGATTGCTCATAAAAACGGAACTGCAGTCATGTTATCGCTCGTAAATCGTTTGCGTTTTTATGCCGGTTTCCCTGTTCATTCGTCTGAATCTTTCCTGAATATCATTACTATCTACCTTTAGCTGGTCATCAAAAGCTTTAAACGATGCTGACGAGGAAAAGAAAAAAAACGATTCAACAGAATTTATTACGTATCTAACAAGGGGGAAAAAATTTCCCTAGAGTTTTGACACCTTCGTGAGGAAATATTATACCAAAAGTTCAGTACGATAACACGCGTTTTATAAAAGTGAAGTTGAAATATGAAATATGAAACTTACGGGAAAGGGGGGGGGGTTCATGTGGTTTATGGGCGTAAAATATCTATAACCCTCGGAAAAAATTATTCAATAATCAGACGATGGAAAGAAGAATGAATAGAAACCAGTGGATGATTCAAATGAAATGAAACTACAGAAATAAGACTGTTATACTCATAACCAAAATATGTTAAAATGAGTCCAAATATCGTATAGGTTTAGTTTATTTTGAATAATGACGCAAAGAAAAGTACTACGTTAATAAAAAAAAATCGGATACCTTGCTTATCTGGAAAAGAAAAGAAGTACAGTATCTAACATACAAAAGGGACGATGTGCAGAAGAAATTCAAAACATTGCTCTTAATTACTGAAAATCACATGAATTCCACGCAAATTAAAATATTATTTTTGTGGAATTTTTAGAATGTTCTCAGTATATCTAAAAAAAAGATGTTCAAGGTTAAAAAAAAAATTTCATTAAAAATTCATCTTCAAAATAAAGAATGCTCTAAGACGTTTTTGAATGTTGACAAAAATTAAGATAAAACCTCGGGTTAATATCTTTATTCTTACTGAAACACTGACAATATCACAAACTACTCCATAACGTCTTTTCTGACAAAAGGAAGTAAGTTTTGAGACATGCAATATTTTACTGTTTAGCTAACCATTTATGCTTTCAGAATTTTGTTTTCCTTGTGAAATTACTTTTGCAACCATAAAAATAATAATTCACACCACAGCCTTTCTTCTTAACAAGAAAATTGCAAAACATAATAAGGAAAAAGAACACTTAAAAAAAACTCCCCATTTTTCATCGTGAATGCATCATAATCTTTTTTTCTCAACCACAATGCATAAGGCACAGAAATGAGTTACGAATTACTAAGATTTCATAGCAGCTCATATATATAAACAGAGCTAGCGCATTCCTATTCAAGGGCGTAGTTATAGGGTGGCCATGCGTCCCATATTTCTCGGGACAGTCCCGGTGTTTTACTTTTTCTGGCCGTCCCGACTTTTTGGCAAAAGTGTCCCGGTTTTCCCCGTTTTTACATGACACCTAATTGAATTTTTATTCTTTATTGAAGTCAAAGATTGAAATTATATTATGATAATTACAACTATAAATAAGAACGTTAATCTCCCCCATTTGTCTTGGTGAACGTTTTATTTCGTGGAATTCATTTTAATCCACTGAAATTTGCAGTAATGCTTCATTTCCCTCCATTGTGATTTTTCCGTAATTTCAGCAACATTCGGCAACTTTGTTCAATTTTGGCGATAATTGGTGATGTCCCGTATTTTCCCGTATTTCTCTCGAGGAAATATGGTCAGCTTACGTAGTGATTAAACGAACTCGACCAAAGACGCCTTTGAGTTAAACGGTGATGTCCCAATTCGTCTTTTCCCGTTTCATACTTAGCAAAATAGTACCGTTTCATCCTCGGTTGATAACACCTTAAAGGGGGGGGATGGGATGTTCTGACTTCGGATAACATACCAAGTATCCATTGTTCATTGTACCTATTGTACTTGATGCTTATTGGCTACCTAACCAAAGTGAAAAAAAAATTACCTAGTGACTTCAAAAGCAAGAAGCGCAAATAATCTTGCATAACTCAGAAATAAGTTTGTTTTTTTTTTCATTTCGAAAGTATGAATCAAGTAGAGTTTATCAAAAACAATTGATAATTCTAGTTATAATTCTGATAAAATTATGAAATGAAAAAAAAAATCAGAATTCATCCGAATTGACGATTATGCATAATGTCCGGTAAATCTGATTCTCATTCGATTATGGCATCAAATTTATTAGGACTACAAATAGGCGATTGTGCATAAACACCAGAAAATGGGATAAATTCGTATTGGAATCATCATATAGTGTATGAAACGGGGTATTTGGTTTAAATGATAAATTTTTATAGCTCAAAAAACTCTAACTTTTTGAATCGAAGAACAATTTTAAAACTTCTATAACTTTTTTCCAATGAATTAGAAAAAGAAAATTTTTTCAAGGGAAAAGTTATTAATTGTGTAATGTAATTTTTGTGCGCTTAATGCTTAATTGTGCATATCGAAAGACGTTTGTAACTGAATTTCAGTCATTTTTTGCCAATAAATAAATAAAATAAATGAATAAAGAAAACAAGTTTTGTTACTAAAAAACAAAAAGCGACTATTTGCATACGAAACAACGCAACCATAGCATATTTTTTCCATTCTACAAATTTTGTTTAAATCAGTTTTTATGTAAGATGTTCGTAATTTTTAAATTAATAATTTTAAAAAAAGTTTCATTCTAATGGTGGTGTTTGTGTCCTCCCCAATACGATAGAAGTTCGATTAGAAATAGACAAGATATCACAACCGCCTCACAAGACACTTCAATGACTGAGAGTATCGAGTGTATTTCTAGGACATCTATCTATAACAAAGTCCTTGCTATGTCAATCCCTTGTATTTCTTTCAGTGTTCAGCCACGGGGGTGTTTTATCTTGATTAATAGTTATACTCTATCGACATAGGAGAGGGGAGGGGCAAGAAGAGATCGGATGAAACGGGACTATTTTGACTTAAGGATGAAACGGTAAAGGACGAAACGATACCTAGCCAAGTCAAACAATCACCCCCACCCCAAAAAAATTTCTTTTTGGGTGAACAAAATTTTTTCAACCACTGTTAAGGCGGCTATGCTCCTATTACTTCTCCCCCCACCATATCAAATGGATATAAATGACGAGACACATTTTTAGTTCCTTAAATCGCACATTCGTATTCGACAACGTCTTTGAACGAGTCATCGGGTTGCATTGCGGAATATTTCACGAATTAATCACGACGTCGTGTGTGTTCAAAATAATGATTATCATGCCTTCACCTTTTGGCACAATGATTTTCGAGACGACTACATTTTTCTTCCGTGACCTTTAGATCAGCGAATTCAGTAGCGCATTGACAGCTCCTCGTCTCTTAACGTAAGATAACATAAGAGGGAAAAAATGCTTGACCTTCAGATTAAACATCACACAAAAAAAACTCAAAAATGTTTTAAAAAAAGCGCGTACTCTTAATTAAAGGTAATGAGAAAGATCATAATTACAGAAAATTGTATTTCATTTGCAGGGCCGTAACTAGGGGGGGGGGGAAGCAGGCGGGTCTCGTGCCTCGGGCACTAGACCCGAGGGGGGTGCAAATTTCATTCTGAAACCTCTCCTTCAACATTACAAGGGGGCGTCAAAATGCGCGCTTGCCCCGGGTGACCAAGCATCTAGTTGCGGCCCTGTTCATTTGCCCAACAACGTGGTTACGATTTCTTTTTTGTTCCCCTCCATTAATGTTCATAAATAGCGTTTCTGAAATGATGATTCCGTGAGCATGCCAGTTTTGACAGCTGTTTAAACAAATAAACTTTCACCGTGTCGTACATTAATGGGACCAAGACACATGCAATGATTTTCCGAGTATGAAAGAGTCGTTTGTGTTTCATTCTATTAGGTATGTTGCAGTGAAAACGAGGGAATATTGTGGTGAATAAATGGAATAACTTACCCTCGGTTGTCATATATTTTAGCCACGTTGAATCATTTACATAGAAATGAAATTTTCGGGGTATTCTCACGAAATTGACCTAAATTGTGTCCCCAGAAATTTACATTAAATATATTTGGTATAGAACTTCTTTTTGCAATTTTCTATTTATATTTCGGTCTCTGACATGTCGTAACTCTATAACTTTTTTATCAATAGATTTTTAAAATTTGCTTGAACAAATTTCCATTTCTTAAGAAACGTCCTTTAATTTTGAGTTGCGTATTTGTAATTGGCATCCATATTTGTTATGGGCATAAACAGTATACAGGGTGTCCTGTAAGTGCTAACACGGCCTTTATCTCATCAACCGTCCGTCGTAGAAGTATTATTTCACTTTAAAAGATGCTCTACAGGCGTTCAAAAATTACTCTGTACCAGTTTTGAGAATTAGTGTGTAAAAAAATAAAAAAAATCTAAATTTGTAAATAGTCCCCCTGTGCTCTAACCTACAATTAGAAAGTTTTCGCCGCGCTGTCTCTCTTGATGCCAAAACAAAACCCCATGTTTCTAAGTGAAATATTCATAGAGATATTCTATAATTTGAAAAACGGAGGAAATTTAAGAAAGAACAGCGTTAAATGCGGAAAAACCGTTTTACGCGCATATAACACTGTTTATGCGCGTTTCCACCTCGTTGGGCATTTTGCCTGTTGTGGCGTTGTATTTGTATTTGTATTCTTTCCAAAATTTCCTCCGTTTTTCGAGTTCAAAAATATCTCTGTGAATATTGCACTTAGAAACATGGATTTTTTTTGTGGGCATGAGGAGAGACAGTGCAACACATTTCTAATTGGAAGTTGGAGCACGAGAAGACCGTATGAAAATCTAGATTTTTTATTTTGTGACACACTGTATTTTCACTTTTTTAACGCCTGTTCAGCATTTTTTAAACTGGAATCATACCTCTATGATGGACGGTTGATGACATAAAGGCCGTGTTAGCACTTACAGGAGGACACCCTATATATTTCTATCCGTCACCTTGTTGGGCAATTCGACTGTTGTGGCCACGACTTTATATTTGTATATTAATTATCAATACAAATTTTCTTATACAGTATTTTGTACGAAACGCAACAAAATGAAGTGGTATATATTAGCAACGGTCAAACAAACTATGAGAAATGAATGAATTTTAATCACTATTTTTTGTAAGTATTCAACGAACCGGTGCAAAAGTAATTATTACAAAAGCAGTTCTAGAACTGGACAAAAAATATAATAAGCTGTTTTAAAGCAATAGAACAACTCACTCTGACATACCACGAAGGCTAAGTGGACCAGGAACTACAGTTCACAGCCGAACGGTAAAGTTTCCATTCATCTTATTACAGAGATTCGAACCTAAGCAACCATAAGCTGGGCATGGCAACCACTTAGCTACTGTGTGCAGCTTAAATATTTCCTACGTTATTTTTAGTTAAATTAATTCATTTACATAAAATATTTGAGCACGTTATCTACACAAATTTTCTGTACGTGAATTCAACACTAATCTACAATCTTTAATCGATCTTCGATACATTTTTTTTGTATTCTCCATTACGTTCATGAATAGGCCTATGGCTATTTTCAACCAGTGTCAGAAATTGGCAAATGTCGGAAACGACCTTGACAAACTGTCAAACAACAAAATTTCCTGACTTCAAAAAATACTTTAGAAATATTCTATCTGGTTACCATTTAGTCCAGGGGTTCTTAACTTATGGGTCACAGGAGAGATGGGTCGATTAGATCATAAAGTCCAAGGGCTCTTCAGCTATGGGTCCCGACCCCAACTTGATTCGCATTGGCATAAAAATGGGTGGTATAAATCTACTTACAGCCAGGGATTTTTGAGATATTGGTGATGCCCCACAAACTTAATTCGCAGGGCTATCTACAGGGTGACTAAGAAAAACATCGCCAAACCTAAAGGGCCATTCACAGGCATACGATAGCAATCCAAAATCACATAGGAGCGCAAACACCATCCTACTTCACCAATTTTGCCCATATCGCTATATTGCAATTTACTGCCATTAATGAGGTGGGTTGGAAACGAAGGCACCATCTATCCGTGGCCCCCTTTAAGCTCGTTATAGGAAAATATCTTATCTATATTCTCCCCTGGGTTTTAACCTGGGACCGTGACGGCAACCTTCACGGTGGTAGATGAGCATTCCACTACCACGCTACTCGGGCGCTAAGCGAACGCCATCCGGGGCTGCTACAGGAAGTTGTCGTGGCACACACTTTTAAAGCAATCCCGAATTCAGCAAGCATGAAGTCACAATTCTGGCAACATAAATACGTTAGGGGCCACGCGAAAATACGCTCAGAACCCAAATATGCAGTCCATGTGGAATTTCTAACGAATCGGTACATGTCGGAATGTGTGTTCTGAGTGTATTCCCGGCCCCAAACGTATTTATGTTGTCAAAAATGTGACTTCATGCTTGCCGAGTTCGGGATTGCTTTAAAAGTGTGTGCCGCAACAACTTCCTGCATCGGCTTCGGATGGCGTTTGCACACCTACATGTGATTTTGAATTGTTATCGTATGCCTGTGAATTGCCCTTTAGGTTTGGTGATGTTTTTCTGAATCACCCCATGCTGCAGATAAGTCGTACAAGGGACTCGGGGTCTCTGATAACAATAACCGATTGATAATTATATCCGAGAAGAGTCCCGTTTGCAAGTACGGTCACCATACATCCCGTTTGGTCAAATGGGACGTATGGTAAACAGGTGGCTACTTAATGAAACGTGACAACTCTGATTTTTTTCCCCTGCATAACGGTTGCAAAATGTTCAATGGTTCTGTTAATCATTTTTTTCAATTTCAACACGTTGCTTCTTTTTTTCCTTCTCAGTTGCTTTTTTTTAATTCAGCCATCGTGAGGCGATAGAATGAAACTGTCTAATGTACATGATGAATTACTTTTTTTAGTGTATTGTACGTTTCATAGATCCCTTGAGAAAGTCTCTCGAGAGAAAAAAATTAATCTGGTCAAGTGAAAGAAACTCATCAAGAACTGAAGGAAAGGGCTTTTTTGTCACATAAATTTGTCTTCACTATAAGAACGCCATTGCAAAAGCAGCTCCACGCGTACATGGATCACAGCGAATACTACGGACCGATTAAGGAAATTTTTGTCAACAAGGGAAGGGGATAACATCTTCTATGCCCTCCTATATAGTCTTGCAGCCTGATAACGATAACTTACAGGGGAAAAAATAAGTTTAGTTAAACCTTAGCTTCAGAATGAGCAAAAAAATTTTGACGGAAAAAATTATTAACATTATCCGAAGTGTCCCGATAACTATATACGACTTTTTCCCCCCGTATAATGATATTGGTCCGTTCCTTTCTTTGGAAAAGTTATGACAATGATTACATTTTCTCAGCCACCTCGTTGGGCATTTTGACTGTTGTGGCGTTGTATTTGTATTTATTTGTATTTGTATAATCCGTGATTTTAATAAGTGGCGTCGACTGTATAAGCCGAAATTGTATTTCGTGTTACTCCGGTGAAATATCAAACAATACTGTATCTAAATAAAAAAAAAAAATTTTTTTAATCAAGCTGTGTTTGTACATGTCCAGAGAGGAACGCCTTTTGTGTCTTCTTTCCTATACTAATAATTCGAACTGACCTCAGCCCTTTCCTCTATCGAGCAACAAACTTGTTTCTGTGATAGCGTCGCGAATTGCCGGGCTGCTGGCCGTGGTAGCTTTTGTCAATTGTTTCCCGTGGAAGGTCATGCGTAAAACGTACTGGTTCACGTAACAAAGGCAAAAACATGGAGACAAAGAGGAATGGGAAGGATGGACTCAAACCAATTGTTTATCTCACATTATGACGCCATCGGTAAGTTACGCCGTCGACATAAATACGATCGAGGTACAACTTAGGAAAAAAAACCAGAGGCAGAAAAAACAGTCAAAATCCCTTTGTTAAATTTTTATTTATACAGTATACGCGAACATTGCACGAGAGTTCATATGATTTCGAATACGCAAAGTACCCGGTAAAGAAAAAAATTTTTCAGTCGATGAATCAACCATGGAATTATGTCGCTTTCCGAGAAATAAAGAAAAATACGAGATCAAAAGAAAAACGAGAACATGAACCAAATTTGAAACGATTCTCGAAACTCATCAGATGGTATCTGTACATATGGGTTTAGTTTATTTAGTCACTGCAAAGTTCTTTGAAACTTTTTCTGTTTCTGCAACATGTGTATCATGTTCTTGAAAAGGTGTATTAATCCGATTGAAATTTCGAAATTTTAAATTGCCGACTAAACTTATTTGCACTGATTTCATTAACTTGGTCATCAACATTCCCTCTAATAGACGATCGTACTTTTATACTGAATGATTTTCTCGAAGGAGGCCTTAAATTATCTATATAAAGGGTGTCCTGTAAGTGCTGGCATGGCCTTTACCTCATCAACCGTTCGTCGGAGAGGTTATGATACCAGTTTCAAAAGTGCTCTACAGGCGTTCAAAAATTACCCTGTTTTGAGAGTGAAAATACAGTGTGTAAAAAAATAAAAAATGTAAATTTTTATACGGTCCCCCTGTGCTCTAACTTCCAACTGGAAAGTTATTGCCCTCTTTTGATGACAACAAAAAAAATCCATGTTTATAAGTGCAATATTCACAGAGATATTCGAATTCGAAAAATGGAGGAAATTTAGGAAAGAACAGCGTTAAATGTGGAAAAACCGTTTTACCCGCGTTTAACGCTGTTCTTTCCCAAATTTCCTCCGTTTTTCGAATTCGAATATCTCTGTGAAAATCGCACTTAGGAACACGGATTTTTTTTTGTTGGCATCAGGAGATACAGGACAACAACTTTCTAATTGGAAGTTAGAGCACAGGAGGACCATATGAAAATTCAGATTTTTTATTTTGTGACACACACTGTAGCATTTTTTAAACTGGAATCATACCTCTACGATGAACGGTTGATGATATAAAGGCTGTGCTAGACTTACAGGACGCCCTGTATATAAATATGTATTGATTTTCTTTCTGTGTGTCTATCTCTGTGTGTGCATGTTCTCTACACAAATCTACAAAATTTTAGACCGATATTCGCCAAATTTTTTACATACCAAACAGGTATCAGCCACCAAACAGTATACCAACCGACTTGAACGATAGGCTATTTTAAAAGTTCGTCAGAGCTGGGCAAATGCCCAAAATGGGAAAAAAGCTGTTTACTTTGATGACTCCTACCGTGACTCTCTAACAATACGTCTCAGACATGTTTATTTATTCCTTTACAATGGTTTGTCACTTTTTTAATGCTGCCAGTATATGGAGAAAACCCGGGCAGAGAGAGCCGGGTATTATACTAATTGTCTATAAAAAACTATATTCTTGAGATGATGTCTTGAAAATTTACACTTGCCGAGATGCAAAACAGGACCTGCTCGTAATTGATGTTGAAAACAATGTCTTCTTCTTCTTCTTTTACATCCAAAAACACTTTTATAAGTTTCTCCAAATTCTAGAATACTTTTCTCAACGTTTCAACGCTAACGGCTTCCATCTCTTGGCGTATACTGTTGATTTGTTCAATTTTGCAAGGTTTATTTTCGGGAACTTTTACCCAAATGAAAAACTCGGGACGAGTTGGATCGGGAGACTTTTTGAGATAATTCTGTCTCCAAAACATATCGTTCAATTTCTATGGACGATGTCTTTTTCCATATTGAAGCGCACTTAGAGGCGTTTCTTCGAATTTACGAAATAATGGGCAAGTTCATTAAATTTCAGGAGATCCATGTTGTATTGCATCATTCAGGCATGCACGTAAATTTTTTTATCGAATTGTTTGAGTAGTATAAATGTTTTATGAATAATAGTTCCAGGCTAAACTTCACTTTAAACGAGTGAATTACCCTTTATAAAAAAAGATGATGTATACCTACTATAGTATACATGCTCAAGAAAATGGCTGATTATAGTTCCCTAAAACTACATTAGTTATGTATCATCAAATTTTCCAGTACTGAAATAAACTTTTTTTTAAAGAACCACAGCATTATTAAAGAATCTTATAAACTAGAATGTAAGGTTAATCACAAGAAAAGTTTGAGATTATAAATTTAAAAAAAAATTAAATACAGAGAATTTGAACATTGACATCAATCCCCTCAAAAGATAATTCTAGTAGAAAAACCATTCGAAGCCACTGAATAAAGATTAAGAGCGAGTTCTTTTTTCTTACACTCGGTAATAATAGCTTTCCGTCTGATCCTACTGGTGATTGAGATTCAGACAATGATCTCTCTCTCACACACACAGACCGAAAAGTCTTTTAAGAGTTTTTTTTTCACATGATCTCCACAGAGAACAGCGTTGTTTTATGCATAAATCGACACAGACGGGATGAGAAAAATATCAAGATTCGAATTAAGAAACTGAAAATGGGATGAGAACCAAGTAAAAAGATTTGAAAAAAAAAAAAAACTATTTTGCACAGTTGAGTGCAGGCGAACAATACTTTTTTTTCTTCAACAGTTGCCATGCTGGCAATAGGAAAACAACGAGAATTGTGTCTGGTTTTCTTGAACCGAGTAGAATTAATTAACACAATTACCGAAAACATCAACTCTGGAAAGATAAAACCTCTGCACACTTATCAAGACGGCAGTACTCTAATTATTGTGAAACAGTAGTGAAGGAGGAAGCTCTTGGTATTATAATCTCATCCAATGATCTTGAAGATTGTCATTTTGCAGACCATATAAATGATAGTAACTTTAGAACAATGCGAATCTAAATCGCGATACATACTCAAATCTACAGGTATAAGTATAATACAATTAACGTCAAGCTTGAAAAAACACAAACGATGCACCCTTCAGACATTTTTTCGTTTATCACGATCATCCCACTGCAGCGAGATGTTTCGGGATAAATAAAGAACAGCCATCGTACAGACTGTGCAGACTCAATGATCCTAGAATTGGCAGCAGATTATAAAACAATACAAATCTATCCAAAGAGGTTTTATGTTCATGATACGAATCAAAGCAACATGTAGGAGGTGGAAAAATATTTTTAACAGCTGTCTGATGGCAGTAATATACGTTGCATGTGTATAAAAAGGTAATGACAGACAGCACCTTTATATAGTCAGCGATAAGATATCCTTTCTGCCCGGAACTTGTTTCACGATGTGTCTGTCGGTCTCGGGCTTTGAGCAAAATTAATTGTTACTCGTAGACGGCAGAGCGTGAAAAACCACAAGCAAAATAATATAAAAATTTCCCAGGAACATCGCTTTCGAGGTCGCGACGAAGGCGGGGACCTCGGCTAACACCCGAAACGCGTTAAAACTGAATCGAGAAGCGTCAAGGATATCGGCTCTGCCAAGTCTGTTAACCCAATTTGTTTGTTCAGTCATGTCAGTCAGTCTCTTGTATCTTTTTGTACTTTTATATATTACATAGAAGTTTTTTAGTAATTCTTTTTGCTTAATATTTGAACAAAAAACTAAGAACTTGACCTATTTAGAACTACCTAGCACTTTTGTTATTTCTTGGTTTTAAGAAATCATGTCCCAATCAAAAACGTCTTGATCTTGAAGACTTTCGATTTTTTTCAATGTAATTGCCTTTTTTGTTTTCAATTTCGTTAGTTATGGAGGAAAAAAAACCAATATTTATACTACTTAATGGACACATCTTTCAGTTACTCAAAGTGAATTAACAAAAACTCGTATTTCAAAAATTCTTTCAAAGACTCAAGATCACAGTTATTGAATAAAGAAAACCATTCGAAGTTTCAAAGAGTAAATCATTTCAAGGATTCAAGCATATTTTTCAATTACTCCATATGAAATTTCGTCATCAAAGAATTTTTGTAAGTAGTATTACAAAGAAATATTGCGTAAAATGTATAATTTTTCTATCATTTAAGCTAAAAAATCATATCGTGTTGGGTACTGTAAACCTGTTGTCGTATTTTACCCCGAAATTTATTTAATATCATGGGCGATATTTATCATTATTAATAGTTTGGAGTTCATGATTACCAAGTAATGTGAAAAATATTCAGTTCACGGAAGAAAGGTATTATTAAAGGAATTTGAGAATGATTTATTTTCATGAACACACCTGCATAGTATAAAATAACCATACATATTGAAAGTCACCCTGAGATGTGACAATATCGTATTTAGTTTATTTTAACTAGATATAGAGTAACTATATGAGTTATGACCCCATACTTTTAGTACTTTTTTGGCCATCCGGATTTTTCAATAAAATATCACGTTTTTTTCAACAAAACTTAATTCATCGTCTCTATTAATATCATGAATACAGATAATTTGCATAGCTTTTTGATTAAAATAAAAATATTTAACTTTCTTTCTGTTTAACCCTTGGAGGGACGCTTTTTGTTTTCTGCAATATTTAATGAAATAACTTGATAAATGTAATGCCCGGGTCCTTATGAATGTGAAATATGGTGTGAATTTTTTTCTTTTTTTGCATCCCTGAGAGGGGAGATGGGTGATGGTTTAGCACCCTTGTATACCATGTACTGTACATTAAAACTGTTCAGTCAGACTTCTCTTTGGTACTACAAAAAGCACATCTTAATGATGTTTACTTTACTGGTACATGGATGTTACTTTTTGTATTTTTCTTCAGAAAAGGGAAAGACACCAACCTCCCCACAAACCCACAATTTGGTCTCCCCACTTGCAAGCACATCATATTATAGTTTAACAACAAAAAAACGACAGGCTTCTTTATGTCAAAATGGGCGGAAGGGGGGGGGTAACCCATGAAATCACTTAAAAACTTTGAAAAAAAAAATATCAGAAATTACCAATAATTTTTAATGGTTTTATGATTTTAGCAAATGAGAGAGTATGTAGCTGAAAAATTTATAAGTTTTGTCCAGTTTATTGATCAAGTTGTTTTTTTTTGGTGATTAAACAAGAAAAATCAAAGTTTTTCATCTTCCTGTAGCTAAAGTTTTTTCACTTAAGGGGAGTTAATACCTTTAAACATTGAGAAAAACTATGCTCCAATAGAAATATCATTAAAAATACTATTTAACCATTGATTTATTTCAAATTTTATATACATGTTTTTGATACTATGTGCTATACTGTGTTGGCATAAAGTTTTACATATCTTGGGTACTCAATTTTTTGTAAATTTTCAAAAAAAATGCATTAAAAACAGCTTGCGTGCATGATAAAATGCCAGAACATCAATGTAATTGAATGAAAACTTATTCAAAATAAAGGAAACTGTTCAGTTCATGAAATGAAGCAAAAGTTTGAGATTTAATTGGCTCAATCTTATTTATAATTTAAAACTTGGAAATTTAAAATTTAAAACTTGGAACGGTAAAATTTGAATTTAGAAATTTAATTTTAAATAAGATTGAGTAATGAAATCTCAATCTTTTGCTTCATTTCTTGAACTATTTTTTTTTTCTCTATTTTGAATCAATTTTTATTCAATTACATTGAACTCATGCACGCAAGCTATTTTTAATGCATTTTTTTTAAATTTACTAAAAAATAAGTATCCAAGATATGTAAAACTTTATACCAGCATAGCATAGCACATACAATCAAAAGAACATGTGTAAATAATTCGAATTATTTCCCTCTAATTGGTGATTTTCCTTATGACGGTTTGCATATTTCGATAGTTTTAGCAGCAATTGGCAATCATGTTGGTGAAAATTAAAATATCCTTTATGAAGGATCCTAATGTTCCACGTTTGCCTCGATGAAAATATGTCCACCAAAATGATATATGAGTTGAATATTAGGGAAGAGAACTCCAGATACCCATCAATGACTGGTATCGATGGTTCTCACCAAAGAAAAGTGAGATCATCAGTTCGCATCAGAAATTCAGACGCCGATAGTTTATGGTTCTACTACTCTGTTTTACAGAGTCTAGTTTGGTAATGGGGAGTATGATTCACTAAAGTCTATGCGTGATACTCATGAAAAGAGAAAGAGAGACATATATATATATATATATATATACACATACATAAATATATATATAAAGAAATAAAAATAGTTGTGCCCTATCTACCAATGAAAACGAAGGATGTTCGTGTTGTTAAAGCATTTTGCGTGACGATAGGACCAACTTTCCATACATTGATTCCCCAACAACACCAACAAGCTACTAGTAAAGTGAAGCACCCTCCCTACTGCAAACATATTACTACTTCATCCTTCCCGGTACCAAAAATACTTGATTTATCCACTGCTGCAAAACAGTGTGAGTGGGAGAGGAAAAGCTTTGCCACCTGCCTGCAATCACGGCTTTTTTTATACATATATATACCATACATAAAGTATATAGCGTGGAAAAAAAAGCGGCTTCCGCTCGTCGAGTAGCAGATGTCATGCTCTAATATAACGGAATTTTGCCTTACGAAAACTCGCGTTTAGAGCCTTTTTCTCGTAAATTACAGTACATGATTTTTATCCGTATTCTGTGATTACATAGACATCGCTGAATCATTGTGTTCATTAACCATAAGTCTGACTGAAAAAAAATAAGTTGAAGTATACAAATGAATAATACCAACTGAGACGTCGAAAAGCATCAAGTCGAACCAAAATTCTACTTCACCAACAGTAATGATAGTAAGTATGGGTTAAACAATAATACAGGAATACTAGAATTCCAGATCCGTTTGAATGTCTTTGAATCATTCATTAAAGCTAAAAGTGAAAAAAAGATGAATAAAGCAAAATAGTAAATGTTAAATATTGAAAACAAATGATTAGTAAAAAAAATATTCTACGAATTAGGATGCTCAAAGTTATTTAAATTTTTTCACGTTTTAGAAGCATGGAGCATAATTTAGAAGGGACATTTGGTGTAAGAAAATCCAGTTTTTTTCGCATATAAATAAAAAAAATTGGAGAAACAAAATCTCTCTCTTTCATCAATGAACAATTAGACTGATCGGTAGTTACGAGGTTTGTAGTGGTCGTTGTCAGATAGGTCGCGTTACTTCAGCACAATACTCAATCGACCTCAAACAATATGAACTAAAAGAAAAAAATGGTAATAACAAAGATTGCAAAAAAAAGGCGGATGGAACGAAAACAATGCTTTCAAGACTCAAACTTGACGAAAAACTAGAACATATTCACAAAGCTGTTACTGTAGGGGAAACCACATTATAAAAAAGTTCAGATGTGATAGTAGATCAAGCTAGATATATATGCATCAACGCTGAAATTTTCACTGGTAACTACGGAGATTAAAAAGATAGCGATATCTCCAAACGGGAAAAGCTCGTTAGCCGGAGATGACGTATTTTTAGAAAGTATCGTTTCCACCGTAGCATCATACTTGACCTTAAGTGAACAGTTTTAATAGTTCTTTACGGGAGGTTCCCACACAATGAAAAAAATGAAAGCGATTTCACATAATATCAAGGACGATAATAATATGAAAGCCAAATCTTACATGATCTCTAACTCATGAGAAAACACAAGAAAAATACCTCAGTTTGTCACTTGAAATGTATTCAATACTGTATATATTAATTGAAATTTACAGCCATTTTCTCAATTTCTGCATAAGATTCATAGTAGTAGAAATGAAACACCAAATGAGTAAGAAGCATCATTGTTGCTGTTGGAAACAGTCATAAGTGAACTTTGAATATTTTTTAAAACACTGAAAGCTTTTTCCAGACCGATGAAAGAAAAAAGAAAACCTGAATATTTCGTTCATGTACGAGATAGTTTTTCTTTGAAATGATTGAACTCTACAGATTACTTCCCAGAAATCATTGGATCAAGGCACTAAAAACCTTAGGATGGGCTTTCAATTCACTATCAATCAATATAATTATATAGAATTTTATCCTCATGAAATATAAATATTCAACATGTCTTGATTTTTCAAGCTTTAGTACAAAAAGAAGAAGAATGTTGAGGCTACGTTATTCTTTGAAGGATATCTGTCATATCTTGGCGTTAAGGCTTAGCTAAGCGGATGAAAACCGGATCATTATATGTTGAGGATTAAGTTATGATTACGTATCAGTTTTTAATTCTAGTTCCATTCTAGAATGAAAGAAACGTCCCTATTTTGTTTTTATTATAAAACTCGTTTTGATGCGACTCATAAAGGTCACCATCCTTGTTTTCTCGGTATCAAGAGAAACTATAAAAGAACTGTATTAGAAACAAATTTTAATGCACGACGATATCTCCCTAATGCTGAAGACACTTGACGAGATTGTTTTCTTCCCACTGGTTAGTCAGCAATATATACGAATATATATAGACAGGGTTTCTTTATATATATATAAAGGTGAAGTGGTGCGAAAGTCAAACAAGGACCCCGTCTGAGACAGGTCATCCAACCTGTTTGTCGGATGTAACCAGGCAAAGTAACTGCACCATACCTGGAGGGTCTTCTCATATATGAATGTTAATCTATGTGTTAGTTGTTTCACATGCAGACACTTTCCTTTAAGTGATTTAACTGAATTCGCCAACAAGAAACTAAAATCATGCACAATCTACTTTGTGCAAAAAAAACTTTGGTTTTTTTTTCACTCGTGAAAAACTGAAACCTCGTCGAAGCCTCAGGGTCATATACAGTTACCTCAATAAGGGACACTTAACTGAATGGACAAACTGTCTCAACAGCTAGCCAGACTGTTTACTCTAACAATTTCTGTGCCTAAGAGCCAAAGGAACGTGACTTTTGCAGAACAGAATTTTGACATTTTTTTAGAAAACATTAAACTGTTCAGTTCACGAAAGTTGTTTCATCAGCGCCATAAAAAAAGCATCAAGTCCAAAATATCTGTAATATCTGTATTTTTTGCTAGATCAAACCTTCGGTTTTTGACTTACGTTCCTCTGGGTCTAAGATACAGATTGTTCAAGTTTTTCAATGATGATATATCTATCTTTGTTGATTTTATGTTCCTCAACTCTTCTGTTTCTTTACAATAATTTTTCAAAAAAAAAATTACACTTCAAAACCCATATGCACTTTCCGAAAACTTGAGCACAGCAAATAACTTGAAAAATTTATTATTTTAGCTGTTATCATTCAATTCATGACCATACGGTATTGAACACTGCGAATTCACCAAATATTTACAAAATTACCAAATTATTTTGAGCAAAAGTTGTCCAGTTAACAGTTACTAGGAGCTCCATAAATCGATGTTGGCCTTTGTGAGACAAAATTTTTGAAAAATAATGAATGATGTTGTGTTGAAAATATCGAGGTGGGCCCCCGAGTTAACAGAAAGAAACGTCAACAAATTCCTTTTTCTGACAAGGAAATACGTAATATAATTGTTTTGTCTATACTTTAAAACAGAAAGCATCCGCTGGAAAATCGGCAATCAGTAACTTTCATTTCTTCTTAAAAATAGTAAGTTGATCATAAAACACTGATTTTGATTTTTCAAGAGCATTATTTATCTACGACCTTGTGAGGAATTCCACCCTTGTCTTGATTCGTGTCACGTTTTTTTAAAATTCACGCTCTGGTAAACATCCAAGATAATACTGTATATGACGTCGTAAAACTCGTCTCAGAATCAGGAATAATAAAATTCATAAAACAAAAACTAACGTCATGTTATTTGTTACATATAAAACTTCCAACATACTTCAGAACAAAAAAAAATATCACAACAAATTCTTCATTGAAATTCATGTTGAATTCTTTTCTTTTTTTTTCTCATTTTTTACTTACAAACATTAAATTGAAAGCGATTCTTTTTCATTGGAGCGATCATTAATACAAGCATGTGTAGTGCATTCAATGATTTTTCGCGTCAGTTTTTAACAGATAAAACGACATGCAATGTACGGGTGTTGCATGGGGTAATAAAATCCTCAAAGATATTCAAGTGGAAGATGAGGAGTTCCTAAATCTTCTAAAAAATGTATGTGCATGCAAAGCACCAGGATAAGATCATATCTATCCCAGGATCCTCAGGGAATGTCCTAATGAGTTGTTGGAGCCAGTCGCACATATTTAAAGGAATAGTGTTACTGAGGGTATCGTCCCAAGGGATTGCAAGATTGCTAATGTGGTTCTGATATTTAAAAAGGGTAGCAGAGAAGATGTGTCAAATACAAATACAACGCCACAACAGGCAAATTGCCCAACGAGGTGGCTGACTTAAGAACATCATGGATCCCCGAGCCATTTTTTGGAGGACCTACCTACTACTGCTACACCACACATGCACCCCCCCCCCGCGGAACCCCCCAACGAAACCCCAACGAATCGGTACATGCGGGAATGTGCGTGTACGTGTAGTGCAACCTGACGTAAAGTTTGTTTCTGTGTAATGCTTGTTATGTGTAGTGCTGTCATCTGCCCCCAGTTTTTCTAACTATGAGTGAAGTGTTATGGTTGAATGATTTACCGTTGTAGGACTGTTGCTCTCTGTGGCGAGACTTTTTAACGGGGAGATCGGCTCGCATTTGCGCCTTGAAGTTGGGAACCACAGAAAACCAACTTCAGCCGACCACCACTGTGGGGTTCGAACCCGGATCCTCGCATCACGAGTCCGGCACTATAACCACTCGACCACCACAGCGGCAACTCTCAAATTATCGTCCACTTAGTTTGACGAGCTCTCTCTCGAAAATTTTGGAAATTATTATCAAAAGCCAATTGATAAAGCGGATAGACGAGAATAATGCATTGTCTGATAATCAGCATGGGTTCAGAAAGCATGGGTTCATGGAGACCGTACCTACAGAGGGACATAGACTTGGTTCGGGGGTTGCAGAGAAGAGCTACACGTACTCTTGTTGGCACACAAGGTTTGAGCTATGAAGAGAGAGTTGATTTCTTGACTATGTTTACATTGGAGGAATACAGGTGTCGGGGATATTATCGAAGTGTTTAAAATTTTCACCAAGATGGATAGGAAATGGGCCATGAGTTATTAATACACCGTCAACCAACTGCTTCGACAAAGGAACACCAGTATCGTTTAGTAAGAGACAAGCCCAGGTTGTGGTGTCGCAGGGTGTTTTTCTCTAATAGGGTATTGATAAAGAGACTTGCTCACCTCCGGGGGGGGGGGCGTGAATTCTAACACAATTCATACATTTAAAGTGAAGTACGATAGACATTGTGGTATAAATCGAGAAGCTATCCACAATTAGATAAGGCAACCATACAAATTTTTTTATGGACAGTGTATTATTTATATCATTAATCATTATTATTATTATTATTTTTGGTGATATATGCTTTGGTATTGGGTATTTTGGTGATATTTGACATCCATATTTTTTATGGGCGTAATTTTTCAGCTACCTTATTGGACAATTTGCTTATTGTGGCCTTCGTATTTGTATAAAGCAAATTATTTTTTTTTATTATTATGTATGCATCATTTTATTATTATTATTGTGACATGAATAGCATTGGGGAGGGGGGCATAGACCAAAAATATATTTAATTAATTAATAATGATAATAAAATTATTGTATTATTTGTGTATGGGGTGGATGAGTATCGAAGTACCAACCTCCGGCAGTTTAAATATAGTTTGGAATTCCGATTCACACACACACAGGCATAGATGTCTTCGTAAAAAATACAGTAGAATCTAAGAAGGTGATTTTTTACATTCGAAAAAATTGATAAGCAACTCTAAAGTTATTTTATTGATTAGTGGATTTTAAATGGAAAATTGAAAAAAAAAATAAAGTAACACTTCGTTCATCTTCCTAAAATATTCTTTGTTTTTCTCCTGTAACCTCTCCGTCATATATATATAAATAATAATCAAAAGCCAACAAGGTTCATCCTGTGGCACGTTCAAGACCCGTTCGACCTCCGAGGGTCAACAACCTCCATAGAACATAACATACAAGTCTCTCAGTTATTACGGATATAATTCAGAATTTTTACAGAGTTTCGAGATGGAAAAAAATATCTCGGGTTTTTTTTTTTATTACCACACATTATGTAAACCTTGTTTAATGATTTTGATCAATTTGTAATTTTTTGTTGGGTTGATTCCTATTTCAATTATTCATCAAGATTTTTTTACCCATATTTTTTATATCTACTGTTTCATATCCAACCATTACTTTACCGGTATGCACTTTCGACTGAATAAAAGCTGATCTTGTCTTCCAAAAGTTAGATACGATGAACTAGACCTTTTCTTGTATATATTTCATTACACCAAAGTAAATTCACAACATATTCGCATTTAATCACTGCCGATGATGTTTTCGAATTTAAGAAATCGATGATATTGAATGTTTAGTAATACTCATGGGGGAAAAAAATCTCGCCTCAAACATCCTACTCTTATCATCAGTTCATTTAAATTCATTCCAGATTTATTTATCTTATCGCCATTTGTACACGCTGACAGGCAATATCTTGCGACAGCTGTTTAGTCGTCTATTTGCTTAGTGAAAAAAACATATTTTATGCTCAAGAACAAACGCGTTCTCTCGGAGAGACGTATATAGAGAATAAAAGTTTCTCTCTCTCAACTTGTTCCTTCAAGATCAAGTTGATCTATATATTCCATCATTTATTCCTAATCATAATTTAAAGCATTATTGAAAAGAACCACAACGAAGGGAATTTCTATTTATAATCACAGGTAGCGTCTTCTATACTTCTATAAATACATGTCTTATACACGGACACTGTATGAGACAGAAACCTGTCTTGAACGGAATCAAAAGATAGTCCCTTCGATGATTAGTAGGCCTACACGCGACATTTATAAAACCTGTCTAATTAAACTGAATATTATTTCAGTCTTTTGACGTTGAATTTCATACAATGGGTTCCACGGTACGTGTAAATGTACAAATATTACTGAACCTCGATTATCCGGCGTGTAAAAATTTAAAAACGTTATGGAAGGTGGAAGAGAGCCAAGCATGAAATTATTACGCAGATAAGGTAAGGTTGAGTGAATTGCGTGATCATTAGGAAGGTGCTCCCAGAAGGGTGAATACTTTAATGTGACATTGTTTTTTGTGTACGCTATGGTTTTCGATTGCGAAAATACAACGCAAAGCCAAAGAATCAGAAATAAATGACTGTTATGAAAACGTCCGTTGAGCCCAATTTTCGTTGCTTTACTGGTAATTGGTACCTTTGATTTGAATGAACCTTAGGCCCAAGAGGCATTAGGGGCCCCACGACTAAAGCCAAAGATGTTTGGTTAATTAGTGAATATAAATGTATATTGGAATTTTTTGGAAGTGGGGAGATAAAATCATAGAAGCCCTGCATACATACAAATTCATGGCCGTAACAGGAGAACAGGAAAATTACCCAACGAGGTGGCTAAACTTTAATTAGGATTTTTTTTACCTAAATAACATGTCATAAGCTGACACACATGGACATACCCTGAATATTAATTTTAAATTTTAAACAGGTGAAATGCATAAATATTTCTTCTATTAAAACTATATTGCGATTGCTGTTATTTTACAACTTTGTTTTTTATTCCTGGTGGCTTGATCGTAGTTTCCGGATATCGTGGTCTACTTCTCCTCCATTTCCTGGGATAACCAAGCTTCTACTATTTAATGTTTTACTTCTTTTAGAAATATTGTTGAATAACAGTTAGGAGAGACTTTATTCGAACATCCTTGCGAACTACTGAATCATCAGTTTTTCAGATTCTTACTGTTATCAAATTATGCAAAGCCAACTGAGCCGGCTTTGTCTTCCAAATTATCTTGTTGAAGTGGATCATTATTCGCAAATACCGAAGCTTGTAATCTTGCATTACCTTTAGAAACCGGCTGGTAATACATAGACAGAGAGCGATCTCTAGAGACCTGCGCGAAAAGTAGGGCATCCGACAGATATCTTCTGATAAAGCACAGCCTAGAAAGCATATCTGAGCACCTCATTGGTTTTCACGCGACACTTATCAAAAAAAGTCTATATAATATTTACATATAGTACACATATTTAAGTTTTTTCCCTCGTTACGAAACACTAACAGCAAGTTCTTTCATAATGAGAGGGGATTGACATTCGAGAAGAGTTCTAATAAGATGAAGAGAATGATAAAAACAAAGAAAAATAGATCAAACACATGACGCGCGTTTCGTTAAAGTGTGGCTCTATTTCAAAACTGCTATGTAAAAAATAAAGGGGGTACATAATTTTAGTGTAATTTATGTAAAATAGAAATTTCTATATCTATTTCTACTCAAATTATTTTTCATTCGATTTCTCGTGTAAGAGAGACAATTATTTTTTACTCACAAAAACAATTCTAAATATGGTGCTGATTTAAAACTTTTGTTTTAAATTTTAAAATCTTAAGATTGAATGGTTATAGAAAATAACTTTTTTAAATGGTCTAATGGGTGTTTGAATGGCTGTTACTTAGAACAATATAGTATCCTTTATAAGAAATCTAAGTTTTTCTAAAGCATCGGAAAATTATCAGAATTCCGAAGAAGAGTTCTTGTTTCCAAAAAAAAATGTGAAATTTAGCGTTTCGTCTTCCTCATTTTGGCTTCGCGTGGTTGATCTTGTGATTCGCGCGAACCTTCTAATCTTCCCGAAATGCGATTTTCTGATGGATAATCTGACGATTCAACTCTCACGGCTCCAGATGAATGAAGTAATGATTAGCAGTGAAGAGAATGTCATGTGACTGCTCTGACACTTTAGGAAGCATGATTAAAAAAATGAAACCAAAAAAAAATTCTCATTTTACAAAGTTTGTCTTTTATTAGGCTGCATTACAAAGAAAACTTTAAGAAAAGTTCTTTTATAAGACTTGAAAAATGCAACTAATAAGGGTATCTGTTTTGAATGTAACCAATAGACTTATTGGTTGTTTTTTTTCCAAGTTTTGTAAAAGACCTTTTATCAAACTTTTATAGCGTAATTCTGTCCTTAACCATTTGACTGTGAATTCAAAAAAAATATGACATCAACTTTCTTTGAAAATTAATAAAATAGGTTGCAAGTAAGGTAAATTTAGCATTTGGATTTTTTTTTGGGACATATGTCTCGTTAGTAGTCAAAAGTTAAAGAGCTTGCAACGAATTTCTTTTAAATTCAGTTTCACGATAAGGCACGATCAAATGGATTTGATATTAAAAGTCTGATGGATAAGAGTGAAGAAACATCATAGCCATGAATTTCTGAGGTCGTTGTTCCATGCAACTTTTTCGAAAAACCCTTTGATGCATATGTATATATCAGGGGCGTAGCCAGAAATTTCGTTCGGGGGGGGGACCCTTTCATTTCGGGGGGGGGGACCAAAGTGACAGAACAATGGATTTGGCCATCTTTTTCCCTTTTTTCGGTCATTTTCTCACATTTCGGGGGGGGGGGGACCAGACCCCCAAGTCCCCCCTCCCCTCGCTACGCTCTTGGTATATATGTATCTATAATGATATATGTGTGTATATATACATAAATTTATTTATTTATATATATACATATTTTTTTTGCATCGTAAAAACTATTTGATAGAAGTTTTCTATGAACAAATAAAATAAAAACTAACAGCTGAAATAAGCTAATCTGTCAACATAATTTCTGGGGAAAAAATTAAGAAAAATGCATATCGAATAAGAAATAACATTAAAAAACTTTTCATGCTCACTCTCTCTCTACTCCGGTTATTATATAATTTGAAAAAATATATATATAATTACGAGAAATAATATTCGTATATATATAATATACGAGAAAATTTCACGAAAAGATTCGGAAATGAGGCAGATACTGCTTCGACTTCATATATCGTGTCCGAAAATGATATTCTAGAAAATTTTGACTTAGTTATAAGAAAGTATATATAACTAAGTCGAAGTATTAATAATAAATATGATTTGAGCTAAAAATAGTACTTACATCAGTAACCGGAAAATCGTAACATTCGGATATTTTCTGATATAGCTCTTTGATGTTTGTGAATCCAGAAATTATTCCAGTAGGACTGCCTTGTGCCTGCTGGCAGTGAAACACTAATTTTGGTTTGTGCACCGGGAGATCACGATTTTGCTGCTCACCAGTGGTCGGAGATGGAGTTTGCCCATTTTGGTGACCATTGTTGGGCGTATGAGGTCGATCTCCGTCTGAAATCATCGAGTCAATATGCGACACACCGATTCCATTCGAGTGTTTTATCTCTTCTCTTTTTTTCTTAGCACTAAATAGAGGCATTATTGACATCAACTAGACTAGACTCACAAAAAAAAAATAATAGGAACGAATGAAGGTAATCCAATTCTCCTTGTTCTGAATAGTTATCGAATATGACGAGAGATTTAGCTACTGCCAGTTTTCATACAAAATTTGAATCAATAAAATAGTTCTCAATGCCACATTCACTTAAACGACCAGCTTTTTCCACATATTCCACACTTTTATGCGAAATCGAACTCGCATTAGAATTCTCGAAGTTATCATTCAACTTGAAATGAAAACATGAACGAATACCTGCTGAGCCTAGAGTTTTCGAATACGTCCTTGTGGAGACGAACAGGTGGCACGACAAATCTTTTTCAAGGGCATACAAATTTTCTACATTACGTAAAATTTGAAAATCGTGTATTACTTCCCATGTGGGAGTTTGATTCCAAAAACAGTATAAGGAACTTTTTCTTAATTCGGTAGTTGTATTCTCAACACTTGAACTGACGAGTTCCTCTCGAGTAATAACAAGCAACTGCAACAAGTGTATATATCGCGACAGAGACCGAAACAAGATTACTCAGTGTTGGTAAGCGACCGTTGCTCGAGACGTCAAAATCCAACGCTCTTGTTTTGTGGGCGGGAACCGCAACATCAACCTTCCGGATTGGCCGGTTTTACAGCGACTTATAATTCTCTACGTATCCGAATCCCATCGCAAAGTTACGATTTTATACTTAAGAATTATGTTCGCGGGTCATTTTGGGCGGGATTACACTATAAAAGTTTCACCAAAGTCCATTTTTCAAGTTTTATAAAAGAACTTTAAGAAACTTTTATAGTGTAATGGCAGCCTTATACACACACACATTTATTAGGCTGGCATTGCACTATAAATAACTATAAAAGTTTTATTAAAGTTTTTTTTATAAAACTTGAAAAATGTAGCCAATAAGCTGATCGGTTTCATTTGCTCGAATGTAACAGATCAGCTTATTGGTTGTACTTTTCAAGTTTTATAAAAGCACTTTTACAAAAATTTTATAGCGTAATCTCGGCCTTACACTATGCAACTAATAAGCGTATCGGTTACATAAGAGCTTGATGAAAGATCTTTTACAAAACTTCAAAAAACAACCTGTATACCTATTGGTTACATTCGAGCGAATGTAACAAATGCGTTTATTGGCTGCATTTTTCAAGTTTTATAAATGACTTTTGTAAAACTTTTATAGTATAATCCCGGCGTTAGAGTGATAAGTTTCAGTTTAGTTAATTAGAGAGTTTGAAAAAGAATTTAAAAAATATATTTCTATAGCTTATATGGATGGAAACGATTTCTGAAGCGAATCGAGTGGAATGTGTCAATTTCATTTACTTCATCCCTGAAGATAATATAGCCATAGGCGCCGACATAGAAACCATTAAGGGGTCTGAAAGTTGCTGGTCGCACTGTATATAAACGGGACTCAAGCGCATACGCAGAAGAGGGAGGATGCATTGCATTGTTTTTTCAGAAATTAACATTGTTTCCTACAAAATTTATTGGGGGAGGGGCTCAAATGGCCTCAGCCCTAGGTTCCGGGGCTTATGAATATAGCCAGTCTGATTCAATTCCCTGAAACAATTTGGTTGGAAAAACTGTTTATACACACAACACACACATATTTATAGGTTTCGAAATTATTGTCGACAGATGAGGACCAAAGATACACTGCGCTCAAAAAGTATTTCCATTATATTGTTTTAACGTCTGCAAGTTGCATTTGTCACGACATGATGCGAAAGCGTAGTTATTGAAAACAGAGTGACGGATCGGGCTCAATGTTTCAATAGATATTTCCAATATATATACACGTTTACACCTATGAAATGATCTCTTATGTACGAAAATAAGCTTGTTAAATTCTGGCCTCCTGATTTCAAAGTGTGACACAAAGTTGTCTAAACCAAGATTCGAATCGAGATCTGCTTACATGACGAATTTGATAGATGTGAAGAGTGTAGTCACATCAGGCTGCAACGTGGTAGGGCCGCAAAAAGGGAACAAAATAAATTTTCGACACATTACATTTTGACCTCAACTGATTATCAAAAAGTCCTAGCTTAAAATTCTATCAATTAATAGATGTCATATGAAAGATATGAGTATTTCGCCTTCAGAGTATCTATCCCAGCGAAAGGGAAATTCTGTGATTTTTCCTTAATTTTTTGTGGTCCTATTTCGTCGTGGAATCGACATCAGGAAAAACTGGTACAACCTTGTTACTACAACCCGATCACAGGAAGGACCCTGTGAATTTGGCTTCTTTGCAAAACACTTAAGCTATACAAAAAGCACAATAGGGGGATACGCATCCACGGGCCTTCCTCATAGCGGGGAAGGAGCCATAAAGTACGAATTGTACCAACGAAGTACGGAAAAAACCTCTGGATTGAAAAGGGTTAACTATTTCTTGACCTTTGCTTGTCTGACCAAATGAGCTTTGCTAGACTCTTTCGTTATACGAAAGTTTTTAACAGCTGGCTGATGCGAAGATGTATTTAGGAAAGAGAGAAAAATCAACTGCACTTGCGGGGAATCGAACCCACATCCTCTCACTTTCCTCTTTCGTTATAGCAACAAAACCCAACACGGTGCCCACCAAGACCGGTTCCACAAACTCTGTCTGGGGTGGAGGGGGGCAGTAATTTTTTTTCAGACAGGAGTTTGTAATCCCAAGGTGGGGGGGAGGTTATGTTTTACAAATTTTTCTTTCACTGTGATCAGCCTGGTAAAAGAAGGAGGTAATCGATTGCCCATGGAAAAAAACTGCCCCTTCTTTAAAAAAAATTATGGGAGTATTACCTTATCAACAGCATACTTGCCAAGACGTTAAAAAAATTCAGAAACTTGGGATTTTTTCAACCTTTTGTCTGATTTCTGAAATAATACATTTCTGGGAAAAGTCTGAACATCATGACAGTTCTTGGGACAGCGTGAGGTGACCCCTTTTTACAGAAGTTAAGACTACCAAAAAGGTGGTCATATTGTTCCCGTTGGTGGGGGGATGAAGATACAAGTATATAGGCTTTTACCAACCGTGTGTGTGTGAGATTTCATGTTCTCATTCATTATTTCTCCCAGAATTTCAAAAACAAAAATCACTTTAACCGCACGTCTGGTGGGGGACCCCCCCCCCCTCCTCCGTGAAACCACCACTGGTTCCCACTTCACTTGGAAATGACAAACACGTCGCTATGCATCAATAGTAACAACTATGTTACAATTAATGAAGTAGAAATAGTCAAATCCCGTTATAACGAACTACAAGGGACTGAAGAAACCACTTCGTTATACATGAATTTCCGATTTCACGAAGTTTAACATTTGTTTACAAAACTTTGTTGTAGCGGAATTTGATTCTGAGGAAAATATTACTTATTTACGTTCTAGATAATAAAAAGAATATGAAATTAGATATCAAAAATAAAACTCAAGCAACTCAAATCAATTAGGCATTGACTATTTTTTTGATAAGTTTTACTTGACGTGTTTGAGGCAAATATAAGTGTTGTGGAAGCCGAGGAAACAAAAATTTTTCCAAAGTATACGCTTTGAATGCTTGAAACAAATGCTAAAAAGATTTTGCATCTAAAAAGCACAAGCAAATTCTAGTCTTTTCTCATATGAGTTGGGTAGTAACACACATTTTGGGAATGAAATGTTCTAAAACCATGCATGTTTTTCTGGAAAATGTATTGAACGAATGTCCTGTAATGACAACTGCATCCACATCTCGAAAATTTGAAAGTCGTCTTTTTTCTATGGGATCCTAAAACTGCTGCTTGAATTTGAAATTCCGACTTGGTCCGATTTTTCAAAAATGCTGAATTGTTTTTATTTACTCCAGCATCAACTTCAGAAATGATTAACAACTCAAGTTTTTCTTTAATAAAAAACTGTTTCCTTTCGAGGCCGCTCATTTTGAAACAGAACGAATATGAATAATTCCTAACGCGTTGTACTGGCTCTAGAAACAGATTTTATTTCTTTTTCACTCACCCGAAAGCCATAGACCATAGTTTCCCAAACTTTTTGTTCCATCGCCCCCTTTTTCAGAAAACTTTTTCTCTCATCGCCCCCCCAACTCAAATGAACCCATAGAACCCTGATATACCCGTAACTTCTATCGCCTACCTGGACCATTCCATCGCCCACCGGGGTGGGGGGGGGGGGAAGGGGCAATATTGCCACTTTGAGAAACACTGCCATAGACAAACAACCATTCTTATAGCAAGTTAATTCTCTGAAACTGATTTTACGGGATCGTTATTTGGAACATTCTGTACTCTGGTTGGTTTTCAGAAATTTGTTTTTTGAATTCGTTATAACGGATTTTTCATATCGTAATATCGGAATTCGCAATACATCGTTCCTATGTAAACTTATTCAAGGATTAGAAGAGTTTTCATCACAACGAGATGTTCGCGGAAATGGGATTCAGCTGTATTAGCAATTTGGCATTAGTGGTCACCATCCTCGCAAAAACTACGCATTCATTTTCAGGCACAAAGTTGTCAAGGACCGAACCGATTTTGTTTGGCCGATGAGCCAAAACCGCTAAATTTTCTTTGGCTCATCAGCATTATGCTGCAGATCAGAAGTGAGAAATTGATGATGGATGAATATTTACAATTTTTCCCCGGTGTTATGGGTGTGCTATTGAATTCTTGTTTTTTTCCCCTTGTAATTTGGTTACCAGAAAGTTTTCAAAGACCGGTTGGAATCAGTAGGGGGGGGGGGGGGGTAAGTCAATGGGAAGAATTTAGTACGAAGCTGTCCTCTGTTTTGCACGACGTCATACCCTTTGTTCGAAAAAAGCGTGTTTGTACATCGCACCCTCTATGGTTCACGGATAGCGTGCGGAACCTTTATCTTGAAAAGAAAAGAGCATTCAGAGAGTATAAAAGTGGACGAGGTGACCTATCATTGTTTACTGATAAAAGAAGACTGTTGAAGAAAGCGATAAGCGATAGTAAAAAGGAAGTTGAATCTAGGTTGGCAGATAACATTGGCTCTGACCCAAAATCATTTTTTCGATACGTCAATAATGGATGTAAGGGGACAGTTGGCCCCCTCTCGATAGGAGGCTCTAGGGTAGAGAGCAATGTAGGCATGTGTAGTGCTTTCAATGACTTTTTCGCGTCGGTTTTTAATGGAAATAATGATATTCGATATACGGGTGTTGTATGGGGTAATAAAACCCTCAACGATATTCAAGTAGAAGACGTGGAGTTCCTAAATCATCTAAGAAATGTATGTGCAAGCAAAGCACCAGGACCAGATGATATCTATCCCAGGGTCCTCAGGGAATGTGCTAATGAATTGTTGGGGCCAGTCGCACAGATATACAGGAGTAGTGTTGCTGAGGGTATCGTCCCAAGAGATTGGAAACTTGCTAACGTTGTTCCGATATTTAAGAAGGGTAGTAGAGAAGCGGTGTTAAATTATCGTCCAGTGAGTTTGACGAGCTCCCTCTCGAAAATTTTGGAAATTATCATCAAAAGGCAGTTAGTGAAGTGGATAGACGAGAATAATGTATTGTCGGATAATCAGCATGGATTCAGGAAGGGGAATTCATGTGTAACTAACCTCCTTTGCTTCTATGATTACGTGACTAAGGCTTTGGGTAAGAGCAAAAATGTCAACGTTGTTTACCTTGATTTCCAGAAGGCATTTGATCGGGTCCAAAATGGCAAACTCTTGAAGCGTTTACACGAGATTGGAATAGGGGGCAACTTGCTGAATTGGATAGAATCGTGGTTAAGAGATAGGTCGCAACGAGTTATGGTGAACGGGGAATTCTCTGGTTGGACAGACGTCACAAGTGGAGTTCCTCAGGGAAGTGTCCTTGGCCCCATACTTTTTTCACTTTTTATCGACAAAATCGTTCAGGGTATCGAGGGGATTACTAGAAAATTCGCAGATGATGTGAAGCTAATGGGGTAATCGGGAATGAAAGCGATAGGGAGTTGCTCCAGACCAACTTAAACAGGGTTGCAGCATGGGCAAATGAATGGAGCATGACGTTTAGCGTAGATAAGTGCATGGTCGCTCATTTTCGTTCGAACAACCCACGGTTCTCTTACGAATTGAATGGTGTCACTATCCCGGATGCAACTAGGGTCACCGATTTGGGAATTCTCATTGACGAGCGACTTAGGTTTTCTGAACATTGTTCAGCGGTGGTCAAAAAATCGAATAGAATGCTTGGTCTCATTTTCAAAAAGGTCTCTTCGCGTTCTCCTAAAGTCATTCTTCCGCTTTTTCGAGGTTTAGTTCGTCCTGGACTGGAGTAAGCTGTAAGGTTTTGGAGACCATACCTACAGAGGGACATAGACTTGGTTGAAGGGGTGCAGAGAAGAGCTACGCGTGTCCTTATTGACACACAGGGCTTGAGTTATGAAGAGAGACTTCATTTTTTGAATATGTTTACATTGGATGAACGCAGGTGTCGAGGAGATATGATCGAAGTGTTCAAAATTTTCAATGGGATGGATAGGATGGACCATGAACTTTTAGTACACCGCCAATCGACTGCTTTTACAAGGGGACACCAGTATCGATTGGTGAGGGACAATGCAAGGCTATGGTGTCGCAGGGAATTTTTCTCTAATAGGGTTGTTAATAAATGGAATAGCTTACCCCCGGAGGTAGTAAATTGTAACACAATTGACACGTTTAAAAAGAAATACGATAAACATGTTGGGGTAAATCGAGAAGCTATCCATTCTTAGAATGAGACAACCATAAGTATTCTTTATGGGCGTTGTATAATATTTTATCATGTGTATATATTGTTTATAATTTGTGTTAATTGCATTTTTAATTGGGTTGCTGTATTTTTGAAATATATGACATCCATATTTTTATGGGCATCTTTTTATCAGCCACCTCGTTGGGCATTGTCTGTTGTGGCGTTGTATTTGTATTTGTTATTGGGCAAAATTGACAAATAAATCTTAGCCGATCATCACTGTGCGATCGCGGAAATCTATCGGGCTTTGGGCTTTCGGGATATGTAGCCAAATAAAAGTTAATGATTTTCGGGAGTAAAATCGAGCGCGAAATTCGCCGGGAAAATCCAAGAATCAATTCGTAACTGTGACCTTTCGTATAATTTAGTTTTAGAATTTAATTCTCTTATTTCGTGACTGACCTTTTTCTCATTTGATGACTTCTCCGGAATTTCGTGACTTTTCATGATGGCACACACCCTGGCCTTATCGACATTCTCACAAGGCTTCTCTAGGCCTTACGAGCCTATTACATCGAATTTGCTACTCTGTATTGACATTGACAAAGAAATATTGTGAAAACTTGAAAAAATATGAGGTCGATCCTATCGGGTTTCACGGCTAGAGCCCTGTCAGCCTTCTCCTTACGGGGGGTGTCAAAGGCAGTGAAGACCAACCCTGTTAGCTTTCAAAATTTCGTGCATATGCCATTGGGCTAACTCTCTATAGGTTTCTTTGTTTTCAAATGTCCCATGCGTGACAAATCAGCAAATGCCGAAAATCGACAGGTTATTGATGTAGGTCCAGAGTGTTGGGGGAAAAAA
This sequence comes from Pholcus phalangioides, assembly GCF_987345545.1. NCBI lineage: Eukaryota > Metazoa > Arthropoda > Arachnida > Araneae > Pholcidae > Pholcus > Pholcus phalangioides. The sequence goes on from NW_028301600.1 coordinate 27,661,462, forward strand.
ACAGGACAAGTTGAAAGCGCTGATATCACTATAGAATGAATTGGCTTGTCATTAGCTAGCTTTTAGTGTGACTCTCATTTCAAGTATGCCGCATATTCATCTTATCGCTTTTGGAATGGTTGGTTGCGTATGGTAACACCCGAACTTTTGAATGGAGGATGTGGGAGAAAGATGAATTATATCCATGGCCCCCACATCCTCGAGCAGGCTGGGATCTTTCACGAGCCCCTTTATGATGAATTTATAGCTTGAAAAAAAACAAAAAATGATTGGAAGTCCTGGAGCCCTGTCAGCCCAACCCTTGTGAGGGATGATTTAATTTTAAATTTAACCCTTTCAGTATCAAATTAGGGAAAAATGAGAAATAATTATCATGAAAAAAAATTTTTAGGTCATTTCAGTTTTAATTAAGGACTAAAAACAAAAATTCTCAAAAAATTATTTAGTACACATTGGATTTAATTAACCTGGTATATACTTGAGAAAGTTTCGTCAGCACATATACGCTTACAGTAAAAAAAATACCAATTTAAATTGTTGAATAATACATAATAATGAATATTTATTTTACCACAAAGAAAGAAATAATTTGTTTTATGCATTTAATAGGACGGCATTACTCTGTAAAAGTTATTTGATAAAACTTGTAAAATGCACGAATTAAGCTGATCGGTTGCATTTTTTCGAATGTAACCAATAGGCTTATTGGTTGTTTTCTCCAAGTTTTACAAAAGCTCTTTTATAAAACTTTTATAGTGTAATCCCTGCTTAGGGAACATTTTGTAAAAGCAGTGCGTTTTACTGCATTACACAAAAGTATATGCAGTAAACACTTTTACAGGGGCAAAATATCTAAAACAATTTTATTAATTAACATATTTAAAAAATATCAATAGTCAGACCCGTCATTTGGAGGGGACAACGACCCCCCCCCCGGCTTCAGAAAATACACTAGAAATAGTATATATATATATATATATACATGGAGTATATGTTCTTCGCTCCCCCCTGGAAAAATTGAAATGGCGGTCCTGCCAATAGTCCCACACTTGTGCTGTCACATGGTGATCGTAAAGTAGCTATAGCCTTTACAGTTCAAAATAGCAACATCCAAAAACGTATGTAAGGGATGTTACGGTCATAGGCGGAGATAGACTTGGAAGTCTGGGGGGGGGGCACGTGATGATGATGTCAATTCATCTATACATATATGCATTAGATCAGTCGACTTCACCTTTGATGCTGGGGAGGGGCGTATCTGCACCCATGGTTACGGAGTTAAAAAAGTTGGTCTAAGGCCGGTATTACACTATAAAAGTGAGATAAAAATTATTTTATAAAACTTGAAAAATGTAACCAATAAGCACATCTGTTACATTCGAGCGAACTTAACTGATCCGCCTATTGGTTGCATTTTTCAAGTTTTATTAACGAACTTTTATCAAACTTTTATAATGTAATGCCGGCCTAAAGGGATAAAATACAGAGAAACCTCGTTTATACGACGTTCAAGAGGCCACATCAAAATGTCGTATAAATGCAAAACCCGTACAACTGAAACTTCTTTCTCAAAGAAAAGATTACAATAATTCAATTGTTTTATTGTATTTCAAATTTTGTCATATAAAAAATCATACTTGAGGAAAAATGAATACGAAATTAAATTTCTAAAATTATGCTGTAAATTACTTAAAAAACTACAATTTACATAACATCGCGGTTTCTTAAATCTCGAGTACTTTGCAGCGGAACTTTATGCTATTCTTCTGAAGAAAAAAAAAGGCAATGAGAAATTTTCACTTTTTCGATAAGGTCTTCTTTGTTGATTGGTTTCATCTAAACGAAGCAGATAAAGTCCGGTTGTTTCAAAGTTGTCTAAAAGAAATAACCGTTTGCACCTCGCATGCTTTCCTATTAGCAGACCTCCCTCTCAAATGTTTTCAATGCACTTTCCTATCCTCCAAGAATACAGTGGTGGATGTTAGAAAAAAAAATCTTAAAAAGGGACACACGAGCTTATTTTCAAGAGAGAACATTAGAACATTTCCACTTCTTTTCGAATCGCACTTTTCAACGGTTTCAGAATCTTCGGGATGAGCTCTGTCAGATTATGCAACAGCGTTTATTCAAACAGGAATATTTTTGGTCAAAATTATAATGTAAAGTATCGTTTCTACCAAAAAGGAACCTTTCCACCCCCCTTGTTCATTCACATTTCGGTATTTTTCATTCAAAAGAGAACATAAAGCAGTTGTAGTATTGGCGTTAAGGGATTTTTTTTCAAAACGACACATTTTTCAGACGTACTTTCAGTCACATTCTACAGCCGCTGTGGTGGTCGAGTGGTCATAGTGACGGACTCGCATTGCGCGATCCGGGTTCGAACCCCCACCGGCGCCACAGTGGTGGTCGGCTGCAGTTGGTTTTCTGTGGTTTCCAACTTCAAGGCGCGAATGCGAGCCGATCTCCCTATTAAAAAGTCTCGCCACAGAGAGCAACAGGCCTACAACGTCACAAATATTCAATCATTACACTTCACTCACAATTTGAAGTATAGATGGCAGCACTGAAACATCAAACACAACATTAGCTACACGCTCAGGCTGTTAGGTGCACTCACTTTGTTCCAGACTATGCCACGAAGCTGGGCTGGAAGAGATCTCTGCAACGGGATACGTCACCACCTTCTAGAGATAGGCGGTGTCCGCACGCTGCTTGTGACGTCAGCAAGTAGTCCAGTTTCCTTCAGGGGAAAAATAATTCCCTGCTCGTCCTAGTATCATCGTTGCGAGGAAAAGAAATGATAGGGCTCAGAATTGGCGATTTCTATGCCCCACATCCAATCACTACGCGGTATTTGTGAGCCAATCAGGGAAATTTTACTCCAAAATAAGAAACGGAATAGGATGGTGCGTTTTAAAATGTGACGAACTTGCTAGGTAGTCTGAATGACGGTTATGGCAAACAGTGCAGAAGCCTATCTCTAGGAAGTGCTGGATAAGTCCGGTGGCAGAGCCCCTGGCGTTCGTTCATTCATTCAACAGTAGAACCTCTTGATAATGAACACCCATGGAACCGAAAATTTTGTCCGTTAACGAGGAGTATCGACGTAATTTAAAAGTATCCTTACTTGCCTAGGCGAAACCACCTGGAATAAACGGGTGGCGTAGAAAATTTCCAATTTTTTCAAACCAGTTCTAATTTTCATCAAAAGATAAAACAATTTCTAATTTTTTTTCGAAACTGAACGTTTCCAAAATTTGAATGTAGACAACATTCTTGAACGTTGAAACATTTATTCTTATACATGCTACTTATTAGGCTATTTTCTTTCGTAAAGCAGTCCATTCCGGGAAATGTGAAAAAGTTTTACTTCTGTTAAATTAGCAAAAGTTCCCTTCTGAAAATAAGCTCCTTACACATCAATTAAAAACTATTTTTTGGGGGGCTGGTGTGTGAATGCCAACTCTAAAAACACTCTGGTCGTAGCCGACTCAATGGTTTTATTAATCTCGTATCGGCATCCACAATCATTATATATAAACTAGTGGGTTTTTTTTACAAATTTACATATATTCTATGGATAGTTTCTCGAACATTTGGAATTAGAGTTGAAGTTGTCTCTCACGTAAATGAAGTTCAAAATGAATCGCGACTGAAGCCAAACATCACATAACTGGGAAACGTTCAAACAGGGTTCTAGTGCAATAACTACGAGTCTTTAGTTAAAAAAATTTGAGCCCTAGTAATAGCATTTTTTCTCTCTCTCTGGCATTCAAATATTTTTCACATAGAATTCTCTAGTTTTAGGTATGGATGAAGAGATATGTAAATGCTGTAGTTCTACGAAGTTGGGAAAGACATTGTTTGGCATACGATACTTTCGTAGGTTCTATTTCCTTTTGATAATACCGCAGCAATCAATCTTGGGTATAAATATGGTAAGAGACTAGCAACTTAACTTTTAAATTGAGGTTACACAATGCAAATTAAAACATTTTTCTCAAAATTTTCAGAAAAAAATTTGTTTCAATTTACTTTCATTATTAATTTGTGAGCAACCTTTTCTCAATTTTCAACCAGTACGTCAATGCCATCAATTGTCTAATTGTTTTCTGAACTAAATGTCTCATTGGCAAACCATACTAATAATTTCCACATATTTTATATTAGTACCAGTATAGTTTCCTGTGAAAATGCTGTTGTAAATTAAGAACCACTTTCTACACATTCAATCATATAGAAAGAAATGTCACTGGTCATATCAAAATTGATATGAAATTGAAATTCTCAATGAAAATACACTGAACATTTCAAATAATTAAGAACATACTTTATTTATTCATATCACATTGTCACTTACAATAAAAAAATATAAACTTTTAATTTAAGCTTCTTATAGGAATTCCTTAAGCGGAAGTTTGTTATTAAAAAAAAAACTTCAAAATACTTTTTGAGAGACAACATATTAGAACCATGACATACAAATAAAAGTCAAACTTAAAAATAATTAAATCAACCGAAAATGATATGGACAGACCATATAAGTTTCAACACTATATACTATAAAAACGAAAACATCCAGTATCTCCTACTGGTTGAGAAAAAAAAAATTTGATATGAAATTTTGATGTTTTATGACTACATGAAAATATGTAAACAAATATGGTTCAACATTATTTTAAAAAAAAAACATCTCTCACGGTGACTCAAATAGTTTATAATGTTGGAAAATCATCGAAATCATCCATTTTAGGAGCTTCATGCTTTCCAGCTAAATCACTCGAGTTCTTGGGGTTTGACACCTGAGGTTTGGCAGCAGAGAGATTCTTCTTGGCCGTCTTGGCAGAGCTCGAACCAATTTTCATATCAGCAAACAAAAGTGAAGGATCCAAATGCTGCTTTTGTTTCCCTTTCTTACAACTTGCCTCCTCTTCCTCCTCCTCATGCTTCAGAAAGAGAAAAACAATTTTTACATTTGGGGGAATATTCCACTTACATGACTAATTTATTAAAGAGCTCAACAGATTGAAGTAATTCTGTCTAAAAATGGCAAAGTTCATACATACATTCTTTCATCATTTTTTGTCACAAATCATCGTAATTATTTTGCACATGAAACCCAATTAGACTACAATCAAAAGTTTATAGCCTTTTCTTTATGCCTCACAAAAAGGTTGATGCGCTAATTATTCTGTGTAACGACTCCTTGCAATAGTGATCATCTTGGTTACACGTGTTCGGAAAGATCCTAACAAAGACTGAGCGAATATAAAACTTGCTACACCTATGAATTTTTAATGCTGCAAAAGTATCTCATTAACCTGAGCTACTTACTGGGCTAAAAAAAAATTATCCCTGTATATGCAATAATAAAGCACTTTGTTTTGACCCCTAGTTTGACAAAAACGAGTCAACCTAGTTTGACCCCTTTGTTTTTACAAAAATAGACATTCCAAAAAAGTCACTATCAGAATTTTTTTACCCTATTGGGCATTTGCCATAAGCTGGGACCTGTTTGGTGCAAATACAAAATTTGGCAAAGATTGGTATGAAATCAGATTTGTATAGAGAAAACACAGAAAATACATTTTATATAGATGTTGAGTTTTTCATACCAGCTGTGAGTGAAATTTGAACTTTTTTATTTATCAAAAAGAACTCTAGCCCATAAGTTATCTTAGTGCAAACCACACCTTATGTCAGTTGGTTGATTTATTAATTTGATATTCTTGGCTTGATATTTATTTTTTTGGAAATGCAGTCTTTGTGGGATGTCATTTTTTACTCAATAGGATAGTGGAATTAATAAAATCCTTGAAAAAAAGAAATTTCTAAAAAAAGATTTCCATAGTTTTTTTCCCGATTTGCCATAGTTCCATATTTTATGGTAAAAATCTGTAGTAGTTGGCAAGTATGTGCCAGAGACATGAATATGCAAATTAACCTTTTTCGTATAACAGCTGGTTGGATCAATTGTTTTGCCAGAAACACATGATTGTGTACCCCCTATTGAAACAAACGTGTTACAAAAAATTTTAGGAAAATAACTTGCATGGAGTAAACATTCAAACGTCATTTTCCAAGTTCTTGAAATTTGCACATTTGTGTTTCTGGAAGGGGGAATGAATATATATATTACTCATCAAACCGTGACTGGAGAGAATTTTGTTGATTGGGTTACCATTAAGCTTCGCGATGAAACAAAAGGAAAGAAAAAAGCGAGAGCTCAAATGTATTTCTATCTATTTCAAAACTAAATATTTCGCCATTGTATATTAAGAGGTTATTGTCATTGGATTTTTTTTTAAATTAAAATAAATCCCACACACTTCATCATCTTCTTTCTCTTTCTTTTTCAAGATATATGTATCACTCCATTTTTCAGTCTCTCCTTCACCTGGCTTACGAAGGTTAAAAGCAGGTATATTTCTCTTTTCCTGTTTGCGTTTCCATTCATCCAAAGTCATGCTCTTATCATCTTTCTTGTCTTTCTCATGAGTTGATTCTTCCCTTGAAAAATAACCAATGAATTTGAAATTTATACATGCCAGAATTTGAAATTTATATACACCAGATTTTAAAAAAGTAAAAATGTACCAAAAATAAAATATACTGTTCACATTTTGTACCCCACTGGGTAACCACCCCCCCCCCCCCCGCCCATGAGGATATCAGGCCCCGGGTGCTTAAATGCATATAATCAAATTTCTCCAAGACACAGCAGTGGTACCAAAAGCAAAACATGCACATAAGCATTTTATCCATATATCCAGTCATGCTAAATAGTAAAATAGCATTATTGAAGTTATGTTTACTTTTAAGCAGTCTTGGTAAATTTGAAGATAATTTAAGCAAAACTTCTTAAGAGCCACACACGTTCTCTATAAAGAAAAGCTTGATAAAATAATCAGGCTACAGCGATTCAAATCATGATTATAATCCAGAGATGCCAATGACATGCTATAGCACATCAAATACCCAGAATTTTGGAAAAGGATGCATAAAAATTTGGTTCACGCATCCCCCGGGATACGTTTTTTCCTAGTTCTAAAGAGAAAAAGGTAGAAAAATACCTCCCACTTTTTCCCATCATGATCGCGCAACCTTCAAAGAGGTGGTCTTACCACTTTGTATACTGTAATGTATTATATTTATACACACACACTAGTTGAAGATGACTGATATCTAATTGCTTTTCCGAATGAGGGACTGTGTACACAACTGAAATTTCAGTTTTTATTCCCCTGCAGATTTTCTCCCCTCCAGTTACATACCAGAAATTACAGTACTTTTGCGGCTATCTGGCATTCAAAGACACCGTCTATACGGCATAAATTTGCTTTGTTCCTATAAGATTACAATTCTTTAAAAAAAATATGCACTTGCAAAGGATTTGGAAAGCCTGTTCATAATGTAAAACATTGAGAAATCATTCAGAAAAAAATATGAATCTGTAAAACTCTACCTTGAATATCCAGTTTTCTCATCTAGCTGCTATGTGGTAGTCACTGTGTTGCATCGTGAAAATAACGGGTGAGTACCCAGAATTGGCTTTTGGAAGGGCACAAAGATTTCTTCAACAGAAATTGTGGGTCACTAACACTTGTAGAATTTTAAATTAGCATATAATATAAACAGAGATATGCTGCTTTACTCTAATTTACCTTCGACCCAGGTTATTCCAAAAATGTAGGGTCCTTTGAGTGAAAGTGGATCCCTCTCAAAAACAAATGTATCTTGAAAAAAATATGTATGCGCCCCCCTTGATGGAAAGATTTAGTCGAGGGTCATTTTAGGACCTGTTCTATGAAAAAGGTCTCGCTGGGAAGAATGCCTATGTCAAGGTGGTCGGAGCAGCATTGAATGGCTTTTGATTCTAGGGTGAAGGAAGACTCAGTCAACTTCTTCAGGAATGTTTCAGAATATCAGGTCATTCTCTAAAGCAGCGATTCTCGAACGGTGCTCGGCAGCCAAGGGCTCCGTGTGCACTTCCCAGGGGCTCCGCGGCCACTCGAGAATAAAATAAATCAATAAATTTGATAAACAAAAAAAATGAGTCCCAAATTATACCGCCATATAAATAATGTACTAAAAAGGGCTCGAGTTAAACAGGGCTCCGCCTTAGAAATTATTCACTGAAAATGGCTTTGCGAGTCAGAAAAGGTTAAGAACCCGCTGCTCTAGAATTCTCAGGAACGGTCCTCTAAATCAGTAATTTTGTTGGTGAGGGAAGATTGTAGTTCAGATAGATTTGAGGAAAGATCATATACTTGGTTTTAATTTTTCTTCCTACTCCAATTCTGTAATCACGCACATAAAATTTAGGCACCAATGCAAATATTTTAATTGCCATTGACCACATCTTACGATTACATAATTTCCTGATTTCATAATTGTGTGTTCCAACATCTGAAGGGGTCATTATGTTCATGAAAAGTTAGAAAAAAAACATTTAGGACTTTTTCTTGAGGGGAAAAAAAAACCATGCTTCGCTTGCTAAGAAATTTAGCTGGTGTCTAAATTTTTCTATTTGTCAAGCCATTTAATACACATACACAATTAAGAACAGTGATTCTCAACCTTCATGTGCCTATGGGCGCAAGTGTAATTTTACTTGAGGATAGAGGGACGAAATACCAAAATTTATTGTAAAGAAATTACTTTAAAAGCCATGATGCCCATATTGGAACTTAAATACCACTAATGCGGAAAAATAAATATTTGTACTTAGGTTCACTAGGTGCTGTTCCTTCATCACTGCTTCTTTCTTCAGCATCTGGAAACCTGAATATAAATATCAATATTAAAAATACTACCAAAAATTCCCGGCACTGCCCAGGAAAATTACACAAAATATATAAATTAATGTTTTTAGTACAATTCAAAATGTTTATGGCACCTCAAGGGAATTAGATTTCAACAAGTGAAATACAGTATATATACATACAGGGTGTTCTGTTAATGGGCCGACAAACTTGGATGGTTGTTAGTAGACATCAAGAGGAAAAATTACAATGGAACATGGTGTTGCAAACCACGTTGAGGGGGTGAAAATTATGAAAAACGCATGCAGGTTTCGACGTCGCGCTGGAACAAAAAGTACAATAAGATTTATTCAATTATTACAAGAGCTGTTGGAAGTGGCGGCCGCTGACATTGTACAGTCTACAACAATATAAAACGATTCCCGGACGAGCTCAAAGATACCACGTATGCTATTGATATCTGCCGCAGCCAGGGTTCGCGCTGCCGATCGCCATTGTGCCAAATCACGATAAAATATTTCATTTGGCAAATAAAGCAAAGATCGAGTTTGCCAAATCGCGAGTGTCCATTCGACCTTTTGATAGTCAAATCGGCCATTTGACGCATGTGCGAAAATTCGAAAGTGGAAATTTTTGTTGGCCCATCGTGAACAATGTTCAGTTAGTTTCGGTACGGTTACAGAGAGGGGGGGGGGGTGAGAGCGCAGCTCCAAGAGCCTGCATGCAAAAAACAACCTGTTGTTTGTGAACCCTTTACTCGATGATAATCCTTCCCTCAGCAGAGATGCCGCCGACGCGCTATTGCGCGTCAAATACCCGGAATTTCGGGAAAAGATGCATAAAATTTTTTTTCACGTTTCCAGTGGAACGCGCATTGGAGAAAAATGAAAATTCGGAGAGGGGGAAAAACCCATGAACCATTTTATTTTTTCTCCTCCTCATCGTCTATCATGATCGTGATGTGTCGTGACGGTAAAAACGAATGAGGCTGACGAAATATCAAGTTGCGTCCCGAAATGAGAGCGGCTATCATACCAAATTTTCCAATTTCTGAGGGTTTTCCTCCTGTTGGTTGTATATCGGAAATTACAGTGCGCGGCTACCCACCCACGTCAGAGACAGCGTATTTACAGTGTAAATTTGCTTCGTTTTCATGAGATTGGAAATGCGATTTTTTGAAGAACCGCCCGTTCGAATCGTAATATAATTTTTCCGAGATCGTTGGAGGAAGAAAACTGAATCTGTAAAAACTATCATAAATATCCAGTCATCAAGCCACTACAGGGTTCATACAAAATTTTCAAAATGAAAAGTGAAGAGTTTTTAATGACTTTTTAAGGAGTTTCAAGCAGTTTTTAAGGAGTCATGGCAAACTTCACAAGTTTTACAGCAAAAAAAAAGGGTGGGGCACATATGCAAATTTACTTTTAATTTGCAAACAAACTTTCCCTCTTCTCAAAAATATAGATGTAGAAGTGGTGCAAAAATTACAAGTTTTGATTTGTTACCCGACATCATAAGAATTCATAAAATAATCAATCCACATACATGCTTTCTGTCATCACCAAAGTGTTCTAAAACCTTCAAGTGTTAGTCAAAAATATAACTCATAATAGCATCACATAAATTATAAAAATTCTAAAAGTGATATTCATTTCCCCTCCAATTATTCAAAATAAAAACCACAGCCGACAAAGATTTTTCTTACAAAATTATTTATATTTGCAGCAACTCTTCAGGGTTCATATAAAATTTTCAAACGGAAAAATAATGAATTTTTAAGGTGTCATGGGGCAACGCCCCTCCGAAAAAAAAAATTGCACCACTAGACAATAAAAGAAGCCCACAGAAAAACAAAAGAAGCCCACATGTGAATTGATTTTCATTTAAATGTCTTTTTTTCTTTAATTTCTATTTCAATGTTTCCAAGATTTCAACTTTCAGAATAAAGGGTATGATGGGTAGGAATTTCAGCTGAAAAGGAAGAGATATGCTGTGACTGTATGCCCGAGTAACAAGCGACAAGACAACACAAATTCGAACAGTAACAGAGCATGATGATCAAGATTAGGTATTGAGAAGTAAGAAAGAAGAGAGTTGCGGTAGTATATAGTATTAAAATGAGATTTGAAGAAATCGGAAGTGATGTACTGAGTTTGCAATAAATTTTGTTTTTATCTTGCTTGAGCTGTGGCCACTTCTGCCAGAGAGAGATACAAATACAACGCCACAACAGGCAAAATGTCCAACGAGGTGGCTAAGAAAAAGATGCCCATAAAAATATGGATATCATATTTCAAAAATACAGCAACCCAATTAAAAATGCAATGATCTGCGGCATAATGACGGATCACTTATATGACGCGCGGCACAGCTCCAAAGCATTTGGATCCGCTAAGTATTTGAAGATCACTAGAGTGGCTCTGTAGGGGACTCAATAGGGAGAATGTTAGTTCAGGTGCCTACAAACTAGTGAAAAGTTTTACTCGTTTTTCGCGCACTGAGTAAGATGCCATTAAAAATATTTCATATTTTTTATAAAGGGTGGTTGATGACGTAAGAATCATCCCACCCCCCCCCTCCACGTCATCAAGTCAGCAAATCGAAAATCCCCCATTCATGCTGACGTAATACTTGAATGACCCCTAACAAAGATACCCGAAAGTTATTTTCTGAAGGTTAAAAGGTTAAAAAAAGTGGGTTCAGCTATAGCGGCTGATCGGCTCGTCCTTCCCCCTCCCCTCCTTTAAAACCAGACGTGGCTCGGGCTGTCACTTTCAAAAGCCGGGTTTTACTAGCAGGTTTTCTATGCCGCGCGCAACGTGAATCACCCAGCGCGACACACGTCTATTCATCAATATGAAAAGCAGTACGACTGTTTTCCTATAGAGCGCAATACGGCTTACGACAGCGCTTTACATCGGGCGTGATTGGCAGACTGCTTCTAGTGAGTTAAGCGTCGTGTGCCGCGCATTTCAGCGACCTCCCCTTCATTTTCGTGTTGTGTCTCTTCCCTTTAAACCGGTGCATGCAGCCGATAGAGAGATGACGCTAGGGTCATATACTATATAGCCATCCTGAGCCGATGCGCCACGCTTGGAAAACGCAAATACGTAACGCCATTATGTAACTCATTTCTGCCGACACGAAATGATCCAGTTAGGTTCAAGCGGTACAAAAAGCCTACTCCTGGGAAAACCTGGCTTCAGGGATAAACGCTCGTTACGGGATCCCAGGAGAGATAAGCCCATTCTCTCTCATGGAATCTCTTGTGTGTGGATAGAGCCTGTTCCTCTTTTTTTTGCCTTTTTATTTACGGCAACCAATCTGCGAAACAGATTCGCTTTCCCCACTGGACTTCAGTTTTTAGCATTTTAAGGTGCGGCGGCGAAAAGATGCGCTTGTCGTCGTCCCTTACTCGAAATTTTTTTCCCTTTCTTTTTCAGTAGCGAGTTGTAATGTGAATAAAACACTTAAAAAAAAAACTACGGAAAGCAGTGACATTTTGCGGTTTCTCGGAATTTTCGTAGTGAGATATTGGCTGTAAGCAAATAGGAAGGAGGGATAAAATAGGAACAGTAGGCGAGAATTGCAGTACAAAAAAAGACGATTGCGGCGAAAGTAGGAAAATAGTAGGATAAATAGGAAAGCTGCGAGGTCTGCACTCAGTATACTGCGTAATATAGGAGGTTCGAGACATCGTTTCGCAGCATAAGTAAAAACTTTCTCACCACTGGGTATGGGGGAATCTTCGGCTACTGGTTCAGCGGAGTGATGTCGTTCTACAGACCATCGACTTCCAACGCTGACCAGTTTGCGACATAGCCAGGAAAACACGTCAAAACTAGCGATTCGGTAAAAAATCACATTTTTAGAAGCAAAAGCGTACTCGAAATCGTAACGGTTGGCAGGTATGCACAACCATTGGATGTTCCAATCCCATCCCCTGCTTTCACATTTCCTATTATAAAGGGAGAACGCGTTTTTTAAAAAATCTTTTCTTCCTCTTATTTTTTTAGGCAATGCTATTCATCACCGTGGGGAACGCCTATTCTAAGAAAGATCATCCCTTCAGAGAAAAAAAAACGTCACGAAAATCCGGGTTTTGGACCCGCTAGGCCGCTAATGCGCAGTGGTGGTAGATACGATTTCCTGAAGTTTTCCAACTTTCAGTTGGCTATCCTTTGGAAAAAAAATTCCATTGCTACGACGCAGAAGCGGCTCTTGGGATACGTGACTCACACAGGGTGCCGCTCCGGGAGGGTCGCAAAATCTGAGATGAAAGTGCTCAAAAGTTTATTTTTTAGGAATTACAGTACAAATCTGACATAGCTCCCATATTAAGGCATGAAATTTGTGGAAATTAAATTTTGGTAGACCACAGTTGTGGACTAGGGGGGGGGGGCAGAAAATCATTCCAACTAGGAATTGCCCAAAAAGGATTTACATGAATCAGAAGATGATCATCGAATCATTTGCTTTAAATTTATTATTGGAACTAAGGTTTTCTGTAATGAAAAATCAATCGGAGAAATTATAGACTTGTGTATTAGTAAATGGCTTATATATAATGTGGTTAACTTAATTATGTTTTAAATTTGTTACACATGCTAATTCCTCAGTGTCGATGGGTTTTTTTGCAGCTCTTTTTTGTACCAATAGAATATTTAGCAATGAATGTAAAAAAAAACTAAACCTAGTTATACTTACTAAATTAATTTTTGTTAGTAAGGGAAAGTGCCGAAATACCCTCCCCCCCACCTCCAAGCAAAATTGTTGATTCTAAAAATTTTGAGTTAAAAATAATTTGAGAACTGATTTAAGTAATTGAACTCCATACCTAATCATGCTGCAAATGTAATTGTACAGAATGAATTTTTCCTAACCAAAAAAATAAAATAAAAACCACGCAAATTTTGGATTTTCATCAAAGGTATCCTAATTCCTTTCCCCTCCAGTTATTATGTACACATTTATTTTAGTTGCTTATATTTATTAGCTCTATTATGTATAATGAGAACCTTATACCTTATTAGTTAATATATACTATATATATAATTAGTTATATTTATATTGCTTATAATTTACTTTATTATATTTATATAATTAGCTTTTCTTCATGAATAAGACATAGAAGTGTTAAACACAGTATAAAAATATTGACAAGTGATCATACATCAATCAAAATGAATATAAGTCAGGAAAAAAAGAGTTTCCCCTCTGATAGATGATGATGGAGTGGCATCTCTGCCTTAGTATCATGAATCTCATTGAAACACAATTGCGGAACAGAATAAATGTAAAAAAATATAAATAACAGTATTTCTGTTAATGGTCCCAGTAGGCAACAATTGAATTTCGAAAATGCTTTTGAATTGTAGACAGCAAAAAAAAAAATCTCTGCAAATTCTGGATAACTAAAATATTTTTTGTACTGTAAAAAAAATTTACATTTTACACTGCTGGCCACCCAAATTGCAACACCAAGAAAGACAAGAGATATCGCAACAATATTTATTTTGTAGATAACATGTTGACCAAGCATCAAATGATTAAATTTATAGACTTCTGTGAAGTGTGGTTCCTGTCAAAATCAGTAGCCGCCATTGTTGGAGATCACCGCTGCCACACGCCTCGGCATTGATTCAAAGAGACTTTGGATGTGTTCTTGGGGTACAGCAGACCAAGCAGCTTCCACGCGTTGCCAAAGTTGATCTGGTGTGGCAGCTGGGGATGTAATCTGGGTCAATCGTTGAGCAACCATGGACCACATGTTTTCTATCGGCGAAAGATCCGGAGAGCGAGCTGGCCAGGGAAGCAATTCAATCTGGCGATTGACGAAGAACCTTTGGACAATGCGTGCCACGTGTGGTCGCGCATTATCCTGTTGAAATATGGCTGTGGGCAAGCCCTGAAGGTAAGGAAGGACAACTGGCTCCAACACCTCGGAGATGTAGCGCTGGCTTTTTAAAGTACCGGCAATGCGTACTAGAGGAGTGCGAGAGTGATATCCAATACCGCCCCATACCATAATACCCGGTGCAGGACCAGTGTGGCGGTGCATAACGCAGCTGTTCAGCATCCTCTCTCCACGGTGTCTCCAGACTCGAATCCGACCATCGTGGTGTTGCAGACAGAAGCGTGACTCGTCAGTAAAGACAATTTCATTCCATTGTGCCGTCCACATCCTTCTTTCATCGCACCATTGGCGGCGGAGACGTCTGTGGTTCTGCGTCAAGGGTAGACGAAGCAATAGACGTCTTGCGGACAGACCACTTTGCTGTAAACGGCGTCGAATGGTACCCGCAGACAATGGATGACGCGGTACAGACTGAATGTGCTGTGCTATGGTTCGTGATGTGGCTGAGCGATCCGTCACTGCCATACGCACAATATGCCTGTCATCACGTGAAGTGGTGCACTGAGGTGGATGCGATCGAACACGTTGGCCCGTCGTACCCTCCTGCATCCAACGATTACATATCCGCATTACAGTTTGGTTTCGTCCAACACGACTACCGATTTCCCTGAAAGATAATCCACAATCTCGGTAGGCCACTATCCTTCCTCTGTCGAACTCGGATACTTGATCAAAAGATGATTGCTGTTTTCTGCGAGGCATAATTGATTGTTTTTTTGAAAAAACCACAAGAAAAACACAATTGCCGTACTTCAAATCATCGAAATCTCCAAGCCTTAAATAGCGCTTTGAAGTGGCGCCACAGGCGCACGTGATGTGCGTATGCGCTGAAATTCTAATCATTTGCATATCTCCCCTCCGCTAATGCATGTTTTAAATTTCATATTATTTGTATGCTTCCTTCAGGGTGTTGCATTTACGGTGGCCAGCAGTGTATATTAAACAATTTTTATTTACACATGATTTGCATTTTGATTTATATTTTCATCTTGAACTTGATACGAGTTGTTTTGGAATCCGCATTTTACGACGCGTCAATTTGGCTAAGGTTCTCTCTCATTTGGCTACAACTTTTTTCATCTGATTAGCCAAATTGCTACAATTGATAAAAAGTCAGGGTGAACCCTGGCCGCAGCAACGACAATCTGCACTACGAGATCCTCCAGTGTGTCCACAGGCATTTCGCGATTGCTTACATGAGATATAGTGAGCAAACCTACAAACACATTCAGCAATCAACTGACATCCACCTTTCGTCTCCTCTGGACTGAGCCTGCATGCGTTTGTGATTTTCACCCACTCAACGTGGTTTGCGACACCATGTTCCATTGCAATTTTTGTTCCTCTTGATGTCTACCAACAACCCCGAGTTTATCTGTCCATTAACAGAACACTCTGTATATATACTGATTATAACGACTCCCCACCCATCGTTTAAACGAAAACAAACGTTGTACATCGGGTGGTTGTTAATATCGAAAGAAAAACATACAGGATATGTTACATAAAAATATTTGGGACTGATCTTATTTGTTATAATGGAATGATCACTATAATGTGGAGTCATTATAACAAGCGTCAACTGTATTTTATTTCCTTCAACTTTATCTTATATTATAAGATATTAACAGTAAAAACATGCCCCTTCAAATTACATATAACCGCTTGCTTCTGTGGCGGGTTCTGTTTCCTCCCATAGTGATGCAGACACATGCTTATATATAATATTGTCCTTTACAAAAGAAATGGTTTGGCATTAAAACTCACAAGGCAACACAATTATGTTTTTCACAAAATTTGTCCTATTTTGTAATAAAATTTGATAATCTCTACATTTAAAATTTTTGTTGCTTCATGGGATATATAAATATCCTGGCTAACATTTCAAATCTGAAAATTACTACACATTACACTGGCTTGATTTAGACTGGATAACAAACTTATTTCACAAAGTTTAAGAAAACCATTTGAAATATTTTAAAAACGATAGTTAAAAAAAAACGTAATTTTACAAATACCAAGCTCAAAAATTACAAAATAAACTTACTCAACTTCTCCAACCGGCTTTCCCCAATTATGAGCTCCTCCACCATCCCTCTTCTCAACAGGTTTGACACCACTAAAAAAAAGTTCATGTTCAAGTGATGTGCTATACATTTTTAAATATTATTAAATACATATGAAACCATTTTACCTTTTAGTACTTCCACTCAACCTATCGAATTCCCTTTTACCCCGGTGAGACTGAGCATCTCCTCCTTTTCGAGTATTGCCTCGAAAGAATCTTGGAGCAACACCTCCACGACCACGCCTTGGAATTATTTCTAACCTATAAAATTACAAAGGAAAAATATATGTGGCATACTGATGATAAATTTCACACTATATAACCAGGACTTAACAAATCCTAGGCTTGAGGGGGAAGGGGGCTACCAGCTTTGAATGCTTATAAAGAATCTGAGCGACTCATCTGTGCTGTACACGGAGAAAAAAAAATTTTCATAGCAGCTCTGTGAATAACCAGAGTTTTCATTCCATGTATACAGAGAAAGACAACATTCAGATTAAAGTACTTTACAATCACATTGTTACATTCGTGAAAAATTCATTTTTTTAAAAATAATCACAATACAATAAAAAACATTAAATACTAGGTAAACACAAAAAGGTCCACACTAGGTACACAAAAGTCTCTTGATGTATTCAGCAGAGAAAAAACCACCTCACTCTCAACTTCCCATAATGCTTATGTCCCTGATGATATACCATACCATCTTGAAATGTCTCCCTTTAAAAACACTTTTCATGAAATAAATACAAGGCCACAATAGGCAAAATCTCCTACTAGGTGGCTGAGAAAAAGATGTTCATAACAAATATGGGTCATTGTTAAAATACAGCAACCCAATTAAAAATGTAATTATGAAAACTAAAACCAACATAACTATATATTTATAGTTTTTATACATATGTAAATAACTATACATGTATAAAAACTATAGAAAAATGTACAAAATGAACATTATGAAAATTTAAAATTTGTCGAAACTCACCAATACCGGTGCCATAGGCAGCTGTAATATGCAGTGTAGTGAAAAACTTTGAAAAATATTTTATATAAATATATGAAAAAAGAAAATTATGTAAACTGGAAAGCCAAAAAATAAATAAAAATAAGAAATTCAAAAAATAAAGTTATAACCAATGCCTAGGGCTCTCATTGGGGGGGGGGGGGAACACTCTGATGAGATATGCCAGGACATGCTCTCAGAAACGTTTTGTGTTAAACAATGTCAGGGTGTTCAACCCGATGAAAGCCTTAGACATTGGTTATAACTTTTTTCATTTTTTGAATTTCTCATTTTTGAATTCTATATTTTCATTGTTCATTTTTCGGCTTTCCAGTTCACATAATTTGTTTCCTTTTTTCATATATTTATATAAAATATTTTTCAATATAAAAACTATATATATACATGATAGCCGCTGTGGTGGTCGAGTGGTTATAGTGCGGACTCGCGATGCGAGGATCTGGGTTCGAACCCCCACAGTGGTGGTCGGCTGAAGTTGGTTTTCTGTGGTTCCCAACTTCAAGGCGCAAATGCGAGCCGATCTCCCTGTTAAAAAGTCTCGCCACAGAGAGCAACAGTCCTACAACAATAAATCATTCAATCATAACCAAGGTTCATACAAAATTTTCAAACTGAAAAGTAAGGAGTTTTTAATGACTTTTTAAGGAGTTTCAAGCAGTTTTTAAGGAGTCATGGCAAACTTCACAAGTTTTACAGCAAAAAAAAAGGGTGGGGCACATATGCAAATTTACTTTTAATTTGCAAACAAACTTTCCCTCTTCTCAAAAATATAGATGTAGAAGTGGTGCAAAAATTACAAGTTTTGATTTGTTACCCGACATCATAAGAATTCATAAAATAATCAATCCACATACATGCTTTCTGTCATCACCAAAGTGTTCTAAAACCTTCAAGTGTTAGTCAAAAATATAACTCATAATAGCATCACATAAATTATAAAAATTCTAAAAGTGATATTCATTTCCCCTCCAATTATTCAAAATAAAAACCACAGCCGACAAAGATTTTTCTTACAAAATTATATTTGCAGCAACTCTTCAGGGTTCATACAAAATTTTCAAAATGAAAAGTAAGGAGTTTTTAAAGTGTCATGGGGCCATGCCCCCTCCGAAAAAAAAAATTGCACCACTAGACAATAAAAGCCCACAGAAAAACAAAAGAAGCCCACGTGTGAATTGATTTTCATTTAAATGTCTTTTTTCTTTAATTTCTAATGTTTCCAAGATTTCAACTTTCAGAATAAAGGGTATGATGGGTAGGAATTTCAGCTGAAAAGGAAGAGATATGCTGTGACTGTATGCCCGAGTAACAAGCGACAAGACAACACAAATTCGAACAGTAACAGAGCATGAAGATCAAGATTAGATATTGAGAAGTGTAGTAAGAAAGAGTTGCGGTAGTATATAGTATTAAAATGAGATTTGAAGAAATCGGAAGTGATGTACTGAGTTTGCAATAAATTTTGTTTTTATCTTGCTTGAGCTGTGGCCACTTCTGCCAGAGAGATACAAATACAACGCTACAACAGGCAAAATGCACAACGAGTTGACTGAGAAAAAGATGCCCATAAAAATATGGATGTCATATGTTTC
This sequence comes from Pholcus phalangioides, assembly GCF_987345545.1. Lineage (NCBI taxonomy): Eukaryota > Metazoa > Arthropoda > Arachnida > Araneae > Pholcidae > Pholcus > Pholcus phalangioides. The sequence goes on from NW_028301600.1 coordinate 27,680,834, forward strand.
AAAAACACAGCAACTCAATTAAAAAAGCAATTAATAAAAATTATAAACAATATATACACGTGGTAAAATATTACATAATGCCCATATAGAATGGGCAGATGTTAACCAAATAAGAGTTAAATCACTGTAAACTGTTTATGAAAATATGCTCATAAGCTACAAAATCAAATCCTTTCTATACATTGTTTTTTTTTCCAAAAAAGCCACAAAAAGGAATTTTAAGAAAACTCATCCAGTTTTTCTTCTATAAGTCATAACAGCTTCACATGATCTGCATTTGTGAATGAGTCAAAAAAATTTTATTAAAAATTAAATACTGGGGAAAAATTTATGAACATAGCTATACTGGGAGGAGGGGCAAAGCCTTCCCGCACCCTTTGGCGGCAACACCTTTTTCTCTTCACATCATATCTTGTTTATTTTGTCCCACTTCAGAGTGATATGAAAAGTGGCATTTGAAAGCACCAGCTTACTGAGGAATTTTACAATCTTAAAGCAACAAAAAAAACCAATGAGATTCATCAAGCACCCTTCCAAAATGGGCCAACTTCCCTCATGATCCTCAGCCTGGAGTCCCCACCCCACGAGTACCACAAAAAATTGTAATTCATATTCATTTTACCAACGACTAAAATGCAAGAGCCCCCAACCAAGGAGTGGGAAGTCAATATACAGATTTGTTTATGGGCCCGATACATTGATTTATAGCAAACTTTTATTGCTAAAATTACAAAAGGCTGAATCTGGTTTTCTGTGGTTCCCAACTTCAAGGCGCGAATGCGAGCCGATCTCCACTTTAAAAAGTCTCTCCATAGAGAGCAAGAGACCTACAAAGGAGTACAAATGTAATTCAATCATAACACATCACTAACTTCACTTCTTAAATATAGATAGCAGCACCGAAAAATCAAACACTACATATGCACTCAGACTGTTAGGCACACACACTTCCAGCACAACTCCCTAGATAGTAAATTGCCCATAGATGGTAATAGACCCGAGTTGTGCTTGGTTTGAAAGAAAGCCCCCCCCCCTCCCCCCGGAAATCACTCACTCAAACAATCTGGAAATGTGCCGCGGACCGCTGAATTGAAGTAAGAATTTGCCACGAGCCACTTAATTCATCTGTAAGTGTACCGGCCCCACTTGAGGCAGGCCACATTTAGGCCATGTGTTGAGCACATGTATGCTTTAAAATAAGGGGCTGCTCAAGTATTACGTCAGCAAATTTTCAGCAATTTTTGACTCGCCCCTCGTCAGAAAAAGTCAGCAAAACTCTCACCCTCCACGCGGCACAGCTCCAGAGCATTTGGATCCACTAAGTATTTGAAGATCACTAGCGTGGCTCTGTAGGGGACTCAATAGGGAGAATGTTAGTTCAGGTGTTATATATATATACAGGGTGATTATAAAAAAACTATCCCGACATATGGGCCCCCAACTATCATACCATTCACAGAAACTGAATGAAATTTTGACATAAGGTATTTTGATGTATGCGCTCAAGAATGATATGGAAAACAACAGTGTCACTAACAGTTACGGTTACAGTGAGAAAACTTCGAAATATCAAATGGCAACACCAAGTTTTTTGTATTGGAATGTGATCTCCATTGCGAAAAACCCTAAATAGCGTTCGAATGGCAACTGTAGCATGAAAATCACCGGCGGTAGATAGGCTAAAAGTGAGGACAACCAATAAGGACAGAAGCAGCATAAAATAAAGCATCTTATTGTGTTTCACAAATTTCCCACATGACCTTGTAGAGGACTAATCAGGATGGGATTTCCGCCGAAGAAACGGTGTGACGAATGAAACAAACATTAATGCTCTGGTGCACGGCAAAGTCCTTTTTACTTTTTCCTTGCCTAGCTCCGGGGATTTTCGTGCTACAGGTGCCATTCCAACGCTATTTAGTGTTTTTCAGTATGGAGATCGCATTCCAATACAAAAAACTTGGTGTTGCCATTTGATATTTTCGAAATTTTCTCACTGTAACCGTAACTGTTAGAGTGACACTGTTGTTTTCCATATCATTCTTGAGCGCATACCTCAAAATACCTTATGCCAAAATTTCATTGTTTCTGTGAATGGTATGATAGTTAGGGACCCATATGTCGGGATAGTTTTTTTATAATCACCCCATATATATATATATATATATATATTTGCTTGTTTTTCTTTCTGAAGAGAAAACAAAAAATTTTCTACACTTCAGTTTATACCACGATTGTTCGGCTTTTTCCTGACTGTGTAGGAAGTAACGTATCACACCTACACTTTTTAGTGCATCATGGAGAGATGGTGCAGATACTTGATCTGAACTTTCTGTGATTCTATTTCTTCGAAACATGAAGCACTTGCTTTGGGTGATTGATTCTAGAATATTGTCGTCTGCTAAAAGTCCTGAAGTTACAAGATCAGAGTAAATACTCACAAATTCATCGATACAATCACCTAGTGCTATTTATGCTTTCTTCACTCTTAAGCTGGGAGGAATCTTCAGGAGAAATAATCTTTTTATTTTAATTAATTAATTTTCTTTACAGAAATAATCATTCTCTAAAGACTGAACAAAAACCAACATGACAGAAGCAGTTCCGAGTCGTGGCACTCGTCCCCGAGTTCCATGCAGAATCAATCATTTCAACTGCATCTAAAACAAATTTTTACAGAAATTTTTACACAGATTCTAACATCCACAAATTCAAATTTTGTCTAATTTTCTGTAAAAAGTTTTCATACTTAGAATAATTCCTAATTTCCTTGATTGAGATTTTTTGCGAAATCTTTTGCTTTCTTTGAATTAATGGCCCTGATAATGGGATTGAGTGAGAGAGGGATTTGAACCACAAAAGAGTTGCTTCCTCTACATCGCTGAATTCCGATTTCTTATGCGTTTCCTGCTTGGTTCATAAAGAGATTCAAATGCTGAAAAAAAATTTCCATTTTTAGCAAATGTTGAAATGGGTTACGTGCAACTCCATATTTTTCGGCGAATTCACTCAGTTTCCCTTCCTGATTCTAGTTTTTTGAAAATTTTGATTTTAAAGTTAAAGTATGAAGTTCGCGTGGAACCATTGCATTTACGGCCGTAGATATTCACAATGATAACCAAATGACATATTCAGCATCTAACCAGGCTTTAGCTTTTTCTTTTACTCCTTTTCCAAGAAATCGTAAAACCAAGTTCCGCCAAAAGCATTCTCCGTAACAGACATCAAAACTTACAATAGATAAGATTTTTATCCCTATTGGATGTTGACAATTTCAACATCCAATAGGGGTTGCGCTATTGGATGCGCAACACTACACTTTAGGGATCATCCACACTTCTTTTGACCATGAAAAGAAAAAGACCTGTCCTGGAAACACCACTAAAATGATAGGCCGGCCAAGAGGCATCAAACATTCATTCTTCACATGCACGCCCCCTCCCACCCATAGTGTAAAATGGGACCCATCATATAGAACAAAGAAACAAAGGATTATCGAAGTACCCACAGACAACGTCAAAAAATTCTTAGAATGGTAAAACACGGGTTATTGTAAAAACCAGTCATAGTAAAGGGACAAAAGTCGTAGTCGACTTAAGCAGAGTTAAGCCAAATGTGTCGAATTACAGAGAGTCTACTGTATTTTCACATTCCAAGATTTTCTTTCGCATTTTACAAAAAAATACAACCATAGCTTCAACCCTGGTCATCTGTGAATTTGCTAACAATTCTGTTGATATCCTGATCATCGATAAAAGTGAAAAAAATATATATCTGCCCAAGGACACTTCCTTAAGGGACTCCAAACTCCACCTGTGCAAGAAAACTGTTCCCCACAACCTGCTGTGACCTCTCCACCTATGAAAATTCTACCACTAATTTTATGATTCTATCCAATTCAACAAGTTGCCTCCTATCCTAATCTTATGTAAACACTACATGTTGGACACGATCAAATGCCATCATGAAAATCAAGATAAACGTTTTTGCTTTTCCCCATGGCTTTAGTTACATGATCATAGAAGCAAAGGATTAATCAAACTCAATTAAAAGTTTACTATAAAGTACTCGCATGTAAAAATATTGTAAAACTGCTGCATATAGTCATACGTCGTACAGGTTTAACGTGTAGTTTTGAAAAGAAAAAAATGAGACGAGACATTTGTTAAATTCTCTAAACTGTTGGCTTCGAGAAATCACAATCTGTGAGATATTACTAATACAGTGTTATGAGAAAACCGGATTTTAACTAGCACTGCAAAAGTTGCTTTATATATAGGAATAATTAAAGCTGCAGGGAGGGGGGAAACGGACACAATTCCAATTATTCCACACTTTTTCAGGAAAGGTACATTACATAATTGTGAATGGGGCCATTCAAGTATTATATAAGCCGATTTGCAGCAATTTTTGACCCCTCTCTCCCCTTGTCAACAGCTAATATTTCAGACCTTCAAAAATGGGTGGTTGATGAAGCAACCTTCAAACCCCTCTCATCATCAAATCCGTAACCCCCTCGACGCTGACGTAATACTTGAATGACCCCAATTATGTGGAAATGACAGGAATAATGAAATTTATGCTTAATATGTGTATTTAACAGCAGAATTCACACTATAAAACTCCCTGCTCGTTAGGGGCCGTTCAAGTATTACGTCATCAATGGGGGAGGGGTTTCCAATTTGTTGACAAGGGGGGGATTTGGATAATGCTTATGTCATCAACCACCCTTTTATGAAAATATGAAATATTTTTAATAGCATCTTACTCAGTGTGCAAAAAACGAGAAAAACCTTTCGATAGTTTGTGGGCACTTGAAGTGACATCCCCCATTGATAATTGCCCTACAGAGCCATTTTAGTGATCTCTAAATTTTTCGCGGAACCAAGTGCTCTGGAACTGTGCCACGCATCACTCAAGTGATCCGCAATTATATGCCGCAGATCACACTTAAATAGTCTGAGAATGTGCCGTGGGTACATGAGTGACGTAGAACCACACTGGGGGCCACTTAAGAGCTCTAAAACCAGGGTTGGTAAAAAACTGTTTTTTTTGGTTTAAACCGGTTTTTTGTTTTATATAGTATTAACATTAAAAACAATGAAATTTCTGAAAAATTATTCAAACTTCTAATGAATTAACTAAAATAAAATGTTTATTAATGTAATTAACGCTATTCCCATGCTAATTGATCAACAAATATTAAACATTACCAAAAACCAACTTTTGCAATTTAATTATTTTTTGCTTAACCCAATGGATTACTGTGTGTTTGAAAATTCTTTTAATATTATTAATCATATATAAAGGTTTTTCTCCAGTTACTTTCAGTATACTTAATTAGGAAGCTATTTTGCAAAAAGTAATAAAAATTAGGTGAATATAATGTATTTAATGAAGCATAAATAATGCAGATTAATTAGCAATGATTTACGATATACAGGGTGATTATAACTAAGGTTCTGATTTCAAAACACTAAAAAAAGAATAATTGTCAGAATGACTTGAAAATTGACATGAATATTACTGAAAAAAATTAAATTTTATTTGATAAAGAGGAAAAAATAATTAATGACATCATCCAACATGTGGGAAATTTGCTCGCAGAATGGAAACTATAGCCAGTCATGGCAGAATGATACCTTAATTATAACATTTCACGATTTCATAATCCATGGAAACATCATAAAAAACGAAGTAATTGAACAAATAACTACAACTTACTGAAGAAATGTTAAATATGTTGTTCACAGTGTTTTGGCTATGAGGTGAAAGCACAAAAATTCTTGTTCAACAACAGATCACAGTATGCCATGATCATGATGTGGATGTGCTTGCAATTCATCTTTATTAAACCAAACGCGCCCCCACGTTAATATTCCTGAGGAACTTCTAACATATAGGGGATGCACTGAAGCTTGAAATTCACAAAAGTTTGCAATTCGACCACTGTTCATAACATTTTGAGGTACCCCCCCCCCCCCCCCCACAGCCAGAATTTGCAAGGGTTAAGGTGCATCCTATCAAAATGGGTCTTCAGCAGCCGCTTTGCTGGTATTGCAATGTGCATATTGATAGAAGTTCTATCCACACACTGATGATGTGGAAGTGCCGAAATGATGTGGTTGCACAAAATAGATTATACTGCTGGCCAAGTGCAGTATCATCTACTTGCACATTCTGCACTTTTTTCTTTTGCGAAAGAAACTTCCATTGCTTCAGGAGTATCCATGCAAATTTTTAAGTCATTCTGATCAGTACTTATTGTATAGTTTTGGAATCAAAACTTTAATTATAATCACCCTGTATATAGCTGATTATTTTTCATAAATCTGTTACTACTATACAGTAGAACCTTGATTAACTTGGCTTAACAGTGTGTGTGTGAAAGTATAAAAAAAACAACTATTGAATATTAAGACTACTACTTCACCGCACACCAACTCCGGTCATATATCGCCATACAGCAATTTCCAACCAGTGGAGTTGGGTGAGAAATGAAGGCTCCATCCGTCGATGGTCGCCCTAGGTTCGGTAGGTAAAGAACTTGCTTCTGATGTTCTATGCCCGGATTCGAACCCATGGACCTTGATGGTAACCTTCATAGTGGAAGAAGAGCATCTTCACCACTGCGCCACTCGGGCGGAATATTAAGACTGGGAGATATACAGTAGGAGATGTGCTACTTCTTATGGGAAAGAAAATGAAAATGTATGTGAGGTAATGTAACTACTAGTACACTAGTCTTTGTCCATTAAGGACAGCTGGTGTCTTTATTGTATTATAGGACCACCTGCCCCTAGCATGATGGTGTCACTACTGTAGCTGCTTCTTTGTGAAGGGAAAAAGAAACCCTGTAAGATAATACACCACTACATTTAGATGTGTGATGCAATCCTTATTCATGAATTTGTTAAAGATAAAGCATCAGAATGTAGCCAAAGGTTAGAAAATGTTGTAAGAATGAGAAATTTTGGCTTTTATATATAACTTCAAATAACTAAGATACTTCAAATGAAAAATATATATTCTGACCACTTTTATGAGACTTTTTGAAAAAAACCACTTATAAAATCATATGTCATTTAAAGATATACCATCAGAATATACCCCAAGGATGTAAAATGTAATAAAAATGAAACATTTCAGCTGATAATGAATAAATGATATTTTTCAAGGGAAAAAATATTTAGGCAACTTTTATTTGATTTTTTGAAAAAACCACTTGGTTAAAACCAAGGTTTAAACCAAACAACCCTGTCTAAAACTATGTCACATGTCACTCAATGGATCTCTAAATGTGTCATGGATCGCTTCAGTGTTCTGGAACTGTGTCCCGAGTCATTTAAGTGATCTGAAAATGTGTCACAGGCCACTTAAATGTTCTGGAATTGTACCACAGGACACTTCAGCGATCTGTAGATATGCCGCTTAGTTAATTTTTTTTACAAAATTAGGTTTGAGGTGGGCAGGCCACATCAGATAACCCCCGGGGTCAGATTTGGTCTGCAGGCCAAGGGCATTTATGCGATTTACAGGGGTGGGAAGTGACTAAGTCCACTTTGGAGCAGCAAGATTCGGGATTTGGAGCAGCAAAATTCAGGATTCGGAGCAGTTTTGGAGCAGCAAATTCAGGATTTGGAGCAGCAAAATATGGGATTTGGAGCAGTTTTGGAGCATGAAATTCAGGATTTGGAGCAGCAAAATATGGGATTCGGAGCAGATATTTATAAATTAGAACAGTGAAATTAACAAGAATATTTTCGTTAACCCTCAACCCTTTTCAAAATAAAACTGCACTGTCTTTTGATATCAAACATTTTTTCGTCAGCTTGGTTTTTGTTTTTGGTGTTTTAGGCTTTTGACACCTTGTTTGAAAGAGCAGCTGTCATAAAATTTTTTGCACCCGTCTATTTAAGATGATTTTTGCTTACTGGGACACTACTTGCTGCCTTGAACAGCAGCACTTCAAATGAGCTAAAACATTTTTATAAGTTTTCAATTTTTTTATACTTGGAAAGATTTTGTTGCAAAATAGAATTGAATTTTCGGAAGAATCAACACGATGTTTGGCGATTCAGCACTCATTATCTGGCGAGATTGGCTATCCGACACTCGTTATTTGGCAAAATTGACGATCAGACACTCGTTATTTGGTGAAATTGACGATCTGACACTCGTTATTTGGCGATATTGACGATTTAACGCTCGTTATTCGCCAAAGTTTCTAAACTAACATTCGTAATTCGGCGGACATGTGCTTTTTACTCCCGGAATGAAATTTCTTTTCACGAAACATCAGGATTTAACACAATGACGATCGACTACAGTAATTTCTGCTGCTTCCAGTGGCGACTTTTTTTTTTAAACGGAAACACTCGCATTTGCACTTTGACGCTGAAAGACACTGCAAACCATCTTCAGTTCGACGATCACGGACAATATCGGGGTTTCACGATGGAAAGCCCGATGAGGGGTCGATAATTTAAGGCAATAGTTTAGGCATAGTGGAATAAAACACGCTCTTCTTGGAAAGAATCGTTTCGTAGCAAGCAGGAGCAAAAAATTTTTTTCGTCCTTTCCGAAATTCCGGGCATACTGAAGCAAAATTTGCTATTTGGCGCAGAAAAATACGAAAATACGCTATTGGAGCAGGATGGCGCAAGATATTAGTTTTGGCGCAGTGCGGCGCAGAGTTCCCACCCCTGGATTTATCATTGTATGGCTTAGACTTAGAGGATAGGTCGCAATGAATTTATTAAAGATATAAATTTTACGTTCATAGCCTTTAAATAACATTGAAATTACCAGAAATTGACTATAATAACACATATAAAGGTATTTTCTTCCGAAATTTCAATTTAAAAAAAATTTTGCATTAAAAAAATTAATTTTTGATCGTGGGGGGGAGCCTCTATGTACGTCTCTGATCCTGCCAATATGAGTTAGGATTCAGAGGGGCAGAGCTGATGACGAAATTTTTCTGACAAGGGGGGGGGGGTCAGAGTTTTGCTGACAGGGGGGGAGGGAGTCAAAAATAGGTAAAAATTTGCTTACATAATACTTGAACGGTCCCTTATGTATGTAAACCAGATATTCAGCTCAAGTGTAAAACAAAAACCAAGAGCAATGCCAACACCAAAGAAAAATATCTTAAATGCATGCCAGTGATTGGCCAGATGAAAGGTACTAGAGAATCGTTTTTCTTCCTTTCATGTAACGACAAACATCGAAATGTGATTATATTTTTATTATGCATGAGAATCGTTCAGAACCAGTCATCTATGATTATTCTTTACATGCATTAGAAGCTGGTAGGACCTCAGGTCGCCATATCAACTAAAAAAAATGGATGTTAAGACACCTACCAATATTATGAACATAAATTTAATCTAGAACATAAAAAATTTTCATAATTTATTCAACATATCTGCCAACATGGAAATAGGTCACCAACTCATAGAAAAATTAAAAAATTTTAGACAGTTCTCTCCCCCCCTCAAAAAATGCCAGAAATTTAGACCCGAAATTTTGTTTTGCTATGTCAAGTCATGGTACCACAAAGCAGAATGTTTTGCATTATTCTACAATGAGCCTTCAGCTAACTAGAAATGTTCAGTAAAAATTCCCATAACATTGTTTCCTACATTTTTCTCAATATTCTTCTAGATTGTTTTGTGACGTACGTCACAGATTTCATCATATTCTGTTTTGGGATCCTGGTATAAGCTAATTTTTTTTTCAACATTTGGTGTTTAGAATTTCATTATTTTGCTTGAGACAATGGTGACCCAGAACAGCACAATTTTTTATATATCATGTCATTCTGGGAATTTAGAAATTAAAAAAGTGAGTTTTTATCAAAAAAAATACTTGCCTGTTCATAAATTCTGCTAGAGCCTAAAAAAAATTTTGATTTGTCAAGAACAGTATAATTTATGTGTGAATCCCACAGATTAAAATTTCATATATTTTGTTTAGCTCTAGAGAAAATTTTCATGGCAAAATATATGCTCTCACTTTTAACAAAAGAAAACCACCACATACCTGCCCTCGTGAAGAGACAACTGTTCATTCTTTTTATTGGACTCTTCTACAGACTCTGACATAGATTTATTATCACGTTGTTTTGTTGAACGGCTATGCCTTGTATGTCCAGTTACAGTCATCCATCCAGGTGAAAGTTTCTTCACCTGTGTTTGCTGCTGATCTTGTTTTTCACCCTGATCTTGTGCTTCACCATGTTGACCCTGTGTTCCAATACCAGATCGTACAGCTATGGACAGAAATACAAAACTCAAACCAACTCATTGGATATGTATAAGGAGGGTAGGCGTTAAAAACCATCCCAACAAAACAAGATTTTACCATATTTTTGCCAGTGTCAAATATTGAAAATTTTAACTCTTGTGAAACAAGTATGGAGAATTTTACTTTTAAAAAGGCTAAATAATTATATTTAAAAAAACTTTTCTATACATATAAATACTACTTCTATACTATTTCGAAAAAATTATCAAAAACCATCAAAACGACAGAAAAAGTAAAAAAATAGTAAAAAACTATCTTTCATTCTGTCTCAGCATATGTGTAATAAATAAATTGAATTAATTTTAAAGTGGAAACCAAACAATATTTTTTTTATAATATTTGTTTTAATAAGAGTGGCAAAATCTGAATTTTAGTCATAAAAAACTAAAAAATAAAATGTTACAAAATAAAAGTGAAAAGTATTTATGACATTTTAAAATTCAAGCCATTGGCTATAATTTTGAGATAACAATTTTAATTAAAAAAAATTCACCTTCAAATTTTACATTTAAAAATATGGAATATACATTTTTTTTTAGAGATTCACCCATAAAAATTTTGTCTTGCACTCAATTTCTTTATAAAATTTTTCATTCCACGAGTGATTGTTTCTATTTCATTCTCTATGGTAAGGTATTTCTAATTTTATATGGTAACTGAAAATTTTAAAAAAATTTACAAAACTTACTGTTCCAAATTTAAAAAGTGATAAAGACTTTCAAAAAGTGAAATTTACATGAAAACATTGTTTTATATATGTGTAATGCCATAGATAAATGGAACTGACAAAATTTTCATATTAAAAACTTTTTCTGGTCATATATTATGCTAGATTAAATCTGATGACACTTATAAGCTGATTGAAAAGTTTACTTTGTGATTTATCAACTATTTATGATTTGGCTATCAAAAAACAATTTATATTACAGTGGAACTTAGATTTAAGAGCATAATTCGTTCTGCGAACATGCTCATAATCTGAAACTCGTAGGCTATATCGAATCAAACTTCTCCGCAAGAATTAATAAAAACTTGGTTGATTTGTTCCACTACCCTTCCCCTCACACTAGCCACGATTCTTTTCAATGATAGTGACTGTTTAATAAATGGATTAAAAGTCCAACAAAGGCCCTAAACTATAGAATGTTTCATTGATGTGCATGCGAATAGATTTTAAATTTGGTCTTATTTAAATAAATGCAGTCCAAAAAATAAGCTTCCCCCACCGAACTCAACCTTTTACTGGCTGAATAAATATTTGAATTGATTTTCTAATTTTTTATTTTCTGTCCTGATCCTATAGTTGAAAGATAAAATAAAATTCATAAAAAAAATTCTTTTGTTTTCTGGACTTGCCTATATTCTTCCTTAAAAATAGGTGATTAAAAAAATAAATTTATGGCACAAATGCCAAAATGAAATAATTTTGTAAATCAAGTTTCGATTCTCGTGCATTTCGGGAGAAAAAAACCAAGTGCTTTCATGTAAAATATTTTTCTGCAATTAATAAAAGGCTGTTAAAAGGTTAAGACAACTGTGACCATATGAAAAAGCATTCTTAAGACTACATAAAGGATAGATTAAAAATATAACATCCTTAGACCAGATACAGGGTTGAAAAAAGAAACCAGGACTTGAGTGCTACAGCTTCTCGGCTCTCTCGTGACTTGTATGTAGCCACAGGAACCCGTGTATCAAGGGTGACTGTTTCCAAAAGACTTCATGAGAGAGGGTTGTTTGCAAGAAGACCTGCTGTTTGTGTCCGGCTCACTTCTACGGACAGGAGAATCAGTTTGTCATGGTGCAGAAAGCATAGAGATTGGAGTATAGATCAATGAGCGACCGTTCTCTTCACTGATGAGTCTCGGTTCAGCCTAAGCACCGATTCTCACCATACGTTCATATGGAGAGAACCAGGACCTACCCTCCAATGTCCGCGAAATCGACTACTATGGCGGAGGAGGTTTAATGGTCTGGGCAGGCATCATGTTGGATGGTCGCACACCTCTCCATGTCTTTGAAAGAGGCACTGTGACTGGTGTGAGGTATAGGGATGAGGTCTTGGAGCCCTATGTTCGCCTTTTCAGGAGTGCAGTTGACCCCGAGTTCATTTTAATGGGCGATAACGCAAGGCCACATAGAGCTCTTCTGCTCGACGATTTTCTAGAGAATGAGGATATTCGCAGAATGGATTGGCCAGCCAGATCTCCAGACCTTAACCCTATAGAGCATGTCTGGGGAGGGCAATTGCAACTCGCAACCCCCCTCCGAGGACCATCCAGGGAATGAAAACAGCGTTGCTGAACAAGTGGGACCAATTGCCACAGGAAATGATAAACTGCCTTATTTCAAGTGTGAAATCACGAGCTGCGAGACCTGTATATCTGTAAGAGGGAACCATACCCCCTATTAACCCATCTGTTAACCCATTTTTTTGTTTATTCTGCAATCGCTGTTTTATACCTTCCGACTCCAACGAGTGTTACGCACAATCATGCGTGTGTATTATAATTATTGTATGGTTATTTGTTTTGTATTGTATCAATATATATACATATCAAATTTCATTAAAATCGGTACAGTAGTTATAGAGATAATCTACCAAGTCTGCAAATTCGCTTTGAGAGATCTACATACAAATTTAAGCACATATTTGGAAAGAAAATCCTATAAAGTGACAATTTCATTGAAATATCTGGGTTTTGATGGCAAGCAACAAGTGCTGAATGATTGGCGAAGTTCAAAATGAATTGTCGCAACTCTTGTAGCTACAATCAAATTTATCAAAAATTTGTCTATTGTACCAGCTTCCATAAGAGTAAGAGTCTATAATAAACCATATAGTGTTCTGGTTCAGGAGAAATTTAACTTTTAGTTTGCAATATATCACTGAAATCTGCATTTGTCAAAGCAGACATTCGATTTTCATGACAATTCGATTTTTAACTTCACCAATTTCTCAGCGCACCATTAAATGCAGATATCTTGCAGATAGAGAATGTCACGTTAAAGCATTTTTTCTGCAAAATCAAATTGTCACCAAAATCTGCATCCACTGATCCTGAATTTTCGTCGAATATCTATTTCAACAAATATTGATTTCAATGATGTATTGCGACCAAAAGCCTAAATTTCTCCTGCACCCCAGCACACGGATGCGGTTTTGTTATAGGCTCTTTTGAAAGTTGGTACGATGAACATGGTTTTTTTCTGGTAAATTTAACTGATTATAGGTGTAAGGATATTTGCGGAATTGACAATTAAAAATTCCAACAATTCCAGTTTAAACGTAGCCAATCATTCAGTGCTTGTTGTTCACCATTAAAACCCAGATATTTCAATGAAATTGATGTCACCTTATAGGATTTTTTTTCTGCTCTTTCCAAATATGTATTTAATTTGTGTGTAGGCTCTCAGAAACTTCACAAATTTGGGTTTTTCAGACTTCATGCATTTTTTGTCTATAATCGATTATCAACCATAACTCGAAAATAATTTGAGATAGGACAGGGTTTATAGGATGTTTCATGTTTCACTTGGGTTCATCTATCACCCCCTTTCATTTTACAGAACATATGTTCACCATGAATAAATATTCTCAGGAATGTAAATATAAACCCAAACTCAACGGTCCGGGCAAAAGCACTAGGTTAAGTCAGTCTCTGGGTTAAATAAAAACATGATTGTGGGATCAAAACAAAAATGACTAGAATGCAAGAAATTAATGGAAATATGAATATACAACCCGAGAGAAATAAATCCTAAACGAAAAACACAACATAACGTAATATACTGTAAAAACAGGCATAACCCTGGCTGTCCCATGAAGAATGTATGCACTGTATTCCAATGTAACACTGAAAAATGACATGAACAAAAAAAATAAGGTCCTACCGATGCCTCAACGGATTTAAACACTGCACATTCACACGAAAGGATATAATTAACGACCCAAAAACAATTGCATTATTCTGCAACAAGCCCTTGGCTAACTAGAAATGTTTTGCAATAAAAAAAGCCCCATAGTGTTTTTTCTTAAAATTCTTTCAGATTGTTCAACATATGTCGCAGATTTCTACGTCAATTGTGAAAACAGCGACCCAAAGAAAATAGCCAACAGAAGAAAAAAGCACCGACCAGTTACAATGGAAATTACCAAAAACGTTACCAAAGAGATTAAACTGTAACGGTTCCAAATCGCCAAAAAAAAAAAATACTATAGCTGTTCCATATGTTGGAGCAATGTTTAGCTTCTTGATATCTGAGCAGTTTCTTGATAACATTTTTTCGCCGATTTAGGATTTTTAATAATCGCAGAGAAAAAAAAAAGTAAAAATGTTTTTTTACTTAATATAGCGAGTTTTAACTTTAGTGAGAGCAATAATCCCTCTAATACAAAATTATGCAAACATCATTTAACATGTGAATTCCTACATATAAGTTTCCATGCTTATACTTGTTTTAGAAATCAACTCTACCAGTATTCCTAGTTAGAGGACTTAGTTTTCAATGTGAAGGTTTGACCTTCACCATATCAAATTTCAACTCAAAAAATTTATCATGGGATTAAGCCCAGTCATTATTTGAAGTACATACAAAATATTTTAGCCTTGTAAATGTATAACCACCAACATTGCCTAGCATTTTCTTATACCTCTTGTAGTTTTCACTATCTTTTAAACTATTAATAACTCGCACAGGAATGTATCAAAACACCAGCAATGGCCGCTTAGCTGGAACGGAGACACATTAACCAAGAATTATTGTATACAAGCGTATTGATAAGAGAATTTCTACTTATTTAAAGCAAAACACCATAAAACTTAGAAAATAAGTTCTAGAATTATTAACATGGGAAAAAACCTCACATGGCAAAGCGAGACCCGAAACCTGCTTTTGCTGTTTAGGCTTATCGCCGGCAATAACCTTTGCTGGCTTTTTTGGCAGTTTCGAGTGACTCGATTTTGCTATTATTTCATCCGGATCACTAGCATCTTCATCTTCAAGGTTCAATACAAATCTATTGCTCACATCAACCCCATACTGTCTACTCATTTTGATAAACTATTCTTACAACCGGGAGCGTGACATGTGTTCCACAGGAACAAGTTCTATCTATATGTTGCCAGCTACAAGAGTCATAAAAAGTTTCACCCTCGCGAAAAGAAAAAAAGAGAGGATCCCAGGAACACTCAGCTAAAAGTAAATACTTCTAATCACGCAGGTTTTAGCATGACCATACGTTCCATATTTCCCGGGACAGTCCTGGTATTTTCGATTTTTCTGGCTGTCCTGACTTTTTGGCAAATTGTCCCGTATTTTACACGAAGCCTACTTGAATTTTTATTTTTCATTAAAGTGAAAGATTGAAATTAATTTTTCAACTCATAAATTATATATATTGTGATAATTACAACTATAAATAAGAAGATTCGACGTTCAGCCACGTTACGGGAAGGACGCTCGAGTGTTCGCTGCGAGAAAAACCGGTTATCCTTTGTTGAAAAAGAATTTTTTTTTTCTTTTTTTTTCTTTTTGTCTGAATCGTATTTATTCAAGTTTGTTTTTTTGTGGCTTTTTTTTCTCTCCCCCCCCCCCTTTCGTTTGCTCTCAACTAGAAATTTATTTTATGATAGAGAAGAAATGTGGTGATACATCAAAAAATACAAACATGGAAGTGGATGACCCATGTGTTTTCCAAACCAATCATTCACACATGGATATTTTAAAAAAAGCTGACTTTCTAGGATTTTCTACGTTTCATATCATGTTGGTTCCGATTGATACCAAGTTTCCGAAGTCGAAACCGAAAGTCGTCAGCCAGGCATTATCTGAAAGCGTTCGATCATCGAAAGGTCTACAGGCTGTGAAATACACAGCAAAGGGCGACCCAATAATCGAAACAACGAACATTAATACAGCATGTGACCTTCTAGACTTGAAATCCATCATGGGTATTGCAGTTAATCCAAAATTCATGCTGGAGGAATTGTCATCAAGATTTCTCTAGCGTGACGTCGAAGTTGATGAAGATCTAGGAAATGTTGCTGACGAAATTGAGGAAAACAACGATATGATGGTTCTATCAATACGTCGTTTCAAGTATAAAGGTAAGACAACAAACACTCATTCAATCATTGGGCCACTACCTCCCAGAAAAAATAATTTTATGGCTTGAACGCCACAACATAAAACAATTTATTGATAATCCTCGACAATGCAAAAAATACCATAAATATACCCATGCAATGAAGCATTGTTCTGCCACTATTGTTGTGTGTGGAAAATGTTCAGAAAACCATCCCACCGAAACTTGTTTCTCAAAAATTGAAATGTAGTAATTGCATGGAAGAGCACGCAGCGAGTGACAGATCATGTGATTACTTTAAACAGGAACAAAAAATTTGGGATTTTAAGTGTGTCAATCACATAACATTAGCCAATACACGTAAGATTTTTGAAAATCGAAAAAATTCCCAAAGCGCGAAATTATCTTCGATACAGCAAAGCAACATTCCAGATACGTCAAATTGGATCACCAAAGCTGAGATCACAGACATGTTTACCAAGTTGCGTGAAGATTTGGGTTTGAATAACAAGAATTCTCCGATCACAAATAACTTTTTTTCATTTATAACAAAAAGTGAATTTAATGAACTGTTTGAATCATTGAGGTTGGAAATCGCTACAAACATGAAAGCGATGATTGAATCGTGCGTGGACGAAATTCGGAACTTAGAAGATAATGTCATTCCACCAAGGAAAAAATCAAATAAGTATGGAGCTACAATTTCCCCTACTTCCGGTACTTCTACTTCCTCGACCCAGAATATTGTTGGTTCAAAGAATTTGAATAACACTGTCTATAGTATGGACGTTTCAAATGGAGGTGGGTCTCAAAGTGAACAGTAAGTGGACAAAAACTGTACAATTTATTTATATATTCATTGTAATTAGTCAATTTGTTAATATATTGCAATGAAATACTCAAAGCATTCGTAACAAAAAAGATTCAATATTACGATTTATTCATGAATATGAAATTATTTGTATACTGGAAACGTTTCTGTCAATATCCGATAATTTTTATTTACCAAACTTTCAAATATTTCGATGTGACAGAGGAACCGAGAGGCGGGGTGGTGTACTGATTGGTGTTCGTAGTAATTTTTCATCGCAAATAATTTTCAAATGTAACTATCCAGGAGTGGAAATTCTTATTGTGCAGGTTTTTTTCCGTCAGAAGAGTATTACAATAGCTAAAGTTTATTTTTCAAATCATGATAATTTCTTGAATATTCTCGATCTAATCGAAAGCAGAATTTCTCCTCCTTTCTTAATAATTTCTGATTTCAATGCATCTCATCCAGGATGGGGATCTAGTCGTGTAGATACTCCTGGACGACTACTTTATAATTGGTTCATAAAACAGAAAATGCTTTTAATCAGACCTTTAAGTCCAACTCACTTTACCTCTTCGTCTTGTAATACTATTGATCTCTGTTTCAGTAGTGAGTGCCTTTATCAGTATATTTCATGGATAAGCGAAGATTCACTATATGGTAGTGATCATCTACCTATCCGATTAATGATTAAAATCCCCGGCCAAAAAATCTCATTGAAAAGAAACATCACAAACTGGCAAAATTTCCGCAATGAATTAAGTAACTTTGATCAGTCGATTCCTTTTTCTAATTATATTGCTAAAACCTATCAACAGAATACTTGCAACAGTGAAGTGCCACGTTTCAAATATAATCATTATTTTGATCAACATTTGCGTAAACTTCTCACTGATAAAAAACGAGCATTTCGTAAATACCTGACATGCCCGTGTCCTAATTGTTGGATAAGTTATAAGAAATCAAGCGATTTTTCGAAAAAATCAGAAGCAGAAAAAACTTGAATATGAGGCAAACCAAATTTTCAAATTTTCTTCATATCCGAAAATTTACACAATACTCCGTCGTCTTAAAATTATTCAATCTAAAATATATGAGGATAGTCACTTAACATTCAATGTTAATGGTATGAGCGTTACAGAGCCAGAACGGCAGTACGAAGAACTGAAAAATTCACTTTTTAAAACTCCATTACAAAGAGAGTTTCTCAACCATGCAAGTACAACTAACGAATTTTCGGATTGCATAAATGCACCTATCACATATACTGAGCTGTGTTGGGCGATTCAACACTCACCCAGTAATTCACCGGGAACAGATCATATTCCCGCTACAACATACAAACACATATCCTATGAAGGTATTCAGAATCTTTGTCGTGAATTTAATATTACATATTTGGGATACCGGTCAAATTCCAATCGATTGGAAAAAGGGTAAAATTATTTTTCTTTTGAAACCCAACAAAGACCCAAAATTTGCTACATCTTATCGACCCCTAACATTAACTAATAGTTGCATTAAGATCTTTGAACGTATTATCATTCGACGACTTAATTGGATTTCTATACAATACAAGATTTTTCCTAAAAACTTATGTGCATTCAAACCAAAAAGTGAAACTTTGTCTCTACTTTGCGATTTGAAATTTCTTATTCAAAAAACTTTTCAAAGTAGGGAAATCGGTATACTGGTTTCACTTGATTTGAAAGGCGCTTACGATTTTCTGATTCATTCGGCACTAATATTCAAACTTCGGCAGATGGGTTTTCATGGAAACTTTATTCGTTGGATGGAGAATTTCTTAGCTGAACGTATGAATTATATTAGCTGGAGAAACTATGTATCCAGCCCATTTCTCTTTCGCAGAGGCATACCTCAAGGATGCGTTATTTCACCGTGGTGTTTTAATATTTATGTCGCAGATATTATATCCATCATAAATGATAGATATTTTTATTTATGCTGACGATATATATTTATATTGCAGTGGTAGTGATACATCTTCATTGATTCGAAAATTACATAGGAACTTTGACAAAATTTTGAATTGGGGTAGATTATGGGGTTTTGAATTTTCCACAGAATAATGTGCTTTTACACTTTTCACGCGACGCCGCAACATTGAAATTCCTAGTATCATTTTTAATGGCTCTAGGCTTTCATACATTGCCGATATGAAGGTTTTAGGAGTATTTCTTGATATGAAAATGTCTTGGAAAACACAAATAGATTCCCTCACTGGTCACTACCATGAACTCAAACACACACCTGTGTTTTTAAACTCAACAAATTTTAATTCTGTGAGAAGGGTGATTCAATAATGCGTGACTGAAAAACGCTGGGGGATTACATAAGACAACCTCCCACTGGAGGGTTGTTACACACACTCTTACATTTCTCCCCAGAGAGAGGGAGAGAGACATAATAATAATAAGAAATACACAAGAAAAGCGAAAGTTGACATCAACTCCATCTTGTGTTGGGAGCAAAAGATAAAAAGTTAGGCGTTTCCACTCACAAAACGTGGATCCAAACTTATAAATATCTTGAAATTTATAGCTGGAAGATTACGTGGAGCTCCGAGTAATAAACTTCTTGCTATTTGCTCTAATGTTATTGAAGGTTTTTTGAGTTATAGTATTTTTTTATGGCATACTGCATCACAAACTCAATTGAAAAAATGTGCGGCATTATAACACTCTGCGTTTCGCATTACAACAGGACTACCTATATCAACTCCTATAACTCTCCTACTTAGTATATGTGGTCAACCCCCTTTCAATCTCTTTGTTTTACGCTCCGTTGGTCGATTGTTTTTGAAGGCTAGAGTGTCTAGTTATGGCACTGATTTTTCTAATTTTTGCAAACGATGGCCGATTTCTAATAATTCAGTTATTTCTCCGATCTCATCTGAAGTTACCGATTTTATAATTAATAATCACCTTACTACTCCATTACAAACACTGACATTTTCAACTCCTCCTTGGAGTAACTCCAATATCAGGTTTCATATTGATGATCTTCCCTTTCAAGACAATATTTACGATCATACGATTCCAATATTATTTAATCAACATATGACAGAAAATTGGTCGTCTAATGTTATCATAGCTACAGATGCATCCAAAGCTCAATATACGTCGGTGGGAATCTATTGCCTTAATAATAATTCATGTATACAAGCTTTAGTTCATGATTACTAGTCCGTTTTTACTGCAGAGTGTCTTGCTATTGCATATGCAGCTACCAAGCTCATCTGTGAGAGACGTAATTACGTTATTTGTACCGATAGCAAAGCCTCACTTTTTGCTTTGAAAAATGTAAATCCCCGTTCCCATTCTGTAACATTATTGACACATTCCTGTCTTGCACATGCAAAAAACATTGCAAATTCAATCACTTTGGTGTGGACTCCTGGCCATAAGAATATTTTATATAACGAGATTGCCGATAAAATAGCACGACTTGCGACAAGAAATAATAACTTAAACTTTCCTTCTTTCACTTTTATGGAAGATATTCTTAATCGTTTTGAAAATTGTTTTAAAAACAACGTTGATCAGCATTTTACTTGTCAAAACGAATCGACGCAATCGACTTTTTCACCTGTGTTAAATTATACTCATTTTTTCACAGTCGAAAATATGAAACACTTTTTTATCGTTTACTTACAAACAGAGCACCCACCAAAGATTATTTACATAGAATAAATCAGATTTCATCTCCGATCTGTGATCAGATCCTGAGACTTCACTGCATTTCATGTTCATTTGTAAACATTGGATTGAACAACGCCGTCAATTTGCTATTGGCCTCTCGATTCCCAATGTCAATCGTTTGTCTTGGATGAATTTATTAAAGACGAATGCTGAACAATTTGTTCATGCTTTTGAAAAATATCTTTATGCATGTAACAGATTTTAATTTGCGTTGAATTTTGATTTTTTTCTGTTTCTGTATTCACATCAGATGTGAAATGAGATATTTCCTATGTTATACATACCGCAGTTATTTATTTTTTACAATGTGAGAAGCATTTGAATGGAAAAGAAAATTCGTAATTCTTGTTTGTGTGTGGGTTTTTTTTTTTTTTTTAATCTCTCTGAATATTTATATTTTGCTTTCTCTATGTGTATTTTTTGGTTAAAATTTCCAAGTAATTTTCCCCCATCCCTATCATGTAAGATTTGTGCAAATTCTACCATCTTTAAAGTAAATTTTGCATTCATGTATTCACATTACGTATATGTACTCACATATTTACATGTATATTACGTAGTGTAAATTTTTGTTTTAAAGCGGTCCTAAAGCCCTTGTAGGTATTGAGGTGACTCAACGGTTCATGTAGTCTATCCATAATGTACGTGTGGCGAACTCTTGCACCTGCTTCTCGATGACACCTGCCTAGTCCAGCAAGCGACAAAAGATAAGGACACTCACACACACTCTCTTAACTGTCTCGAGACCAGTCGGTCACATTAACCAGCTCATTATTATATTTAAAAATGTTTAATATTCCTGTGAAATAAATTGTATTAAATTTCAACTTGATTTAAATTTCAAATAATGCGTCAGTATAAAGGACGTGAAATAAAGTGTCAATGTCAATGTTATAAATAAGAATATTAATCTTCCACTTTTGTCTTAGTGAACGTTTTTTTTATCGTGGAATTCATTTTAATCCACTAAAATTTGCAGTAATGCTTCATTTCCCGCCATTGTGATTTAACCGTAATTTCAACAATATTTGGCAACTTAGTTCGGTTTTGGCATCACTTTTGGCGATAATTGGCGATGTCCCGTATTTTCCCGTATTTGGAATCCCAATTTCCCCTTTTTCTCTCGAGGACATGTGGCCAGTCCATGGGGGATGTTAGTGAAGGAAACTTCTTTTGAAGCAAGGTTTTCCTAAGAGTGAGGTGACCATACGTTCTTTATTTCTCGGGACAATTCCAGTTTTTCTTGTTTTTCTGGCTGTCCCCACTCTTTTTGCAAAAAAAAAATTTCTTGTGGTTTTTCTTTTTCACGTATTTCAACGAAGACACCTTGAGTTTTTATTCTTCAAATTAACGATTAAAATTATCTTCCCAACTCTGAAGTTATATTACAGTAATTACGACTGCAAATTACTGTAGATTATTTGTAACGTTCTCAACATATCTCACATATCTGTAACGTTTTTTAATTCACTGAAATTTGAAGTGGCACTCCATTTCCCGTGATTGGTGCCTTTCCCGTGATTTTAGCATCAGTTGGCAAATTTGCTTACTTTTGGCATCATTTTTGGCAATAATTTACATTGTCCCGTATTTTCCCGTATTTCGAAGCGCAATTTCCCGTATTTTTTTAGGCCTCTTTTTACCCTTTACATGCTCCTCACCCTACATGTTCTCTTCCGCTCTTACATACGTATATAGTAGAAAGAAAGATTAGTAGAAACATAAGTTGTAAAGAAAGGAGGGAAGAAAAAGGAACTTCTATAGATAATAGACAATCGTGTTAATAGGGTTACTTTAAAGCTTTGCGATGGTGAAGAGAGAGGAAAGGGAACACGGAGAACTTTTTTGTTGGAATTTACTCCACTGGTGTATGGACGTAATAGTATGCCGTGAAGAGGTTAACCCTTTAACCCACCAGTGGTTCTCAAACTGTTGTCACACGCGCCTCCCTTCATCAATTTAATGATTTATCTGCGGCTACCCAGAATAGTTTGGTAGGTGTTTTCCCATATAAAACAACCCTTTCAAAGCATAAATAGGCACACAAATCCATATCTCCATCTCACCGTTACACCCCTGATAAAGATTGGCCGACGGCCCTAAAAGCCGCGAACACACTTTGAGAAACACTGTTTTAACCCCTTCACGTGTAGGCTTTTGGCAACAAATTTAAATTTTTCTCTATTTCGGTGATAAATCTGGTAACCTTGTCCTAACCTAACTGCACTGCATGCTAAGAAAATGAAAATGAAGAGGAAAGAAAAATAAAATGAAAGGAAGAAAAATATAAATAGTAAAACGGAAAAAACAGTACAATAGATGCGCGTATGAGGGAGTAATACAGTAGATTTCTCTTTCACCCTCACCCTATGTGTTCTCTTTCTCTCTTGCATGTACAGTATATAGTAGAAAGATACTTTATACGTGGGGAAAAAGTTACTAACAGGAGTATAGAAAGAACGAGGGGAAAAACAACTTCATAGGCTTACGCTAACAGTTCGCGAGTATAACAGAAAAGTGAGTTCTTCTCTCTAGGGAGAACTGAGGGTGTACCACCTTCTGGTTCTTAATAAGAATCTGCTTCTTAATTAAGGATTAGGTTTTTAGTTAAGAAGCGAGAGGGAATTTCGCAACCACATTCTTAACTAAAAATCGTTTTCTCTCCATAGTCATCACCTCTGACTGCTATGCAGGATTTACATCGTCTGCCCATCGTCTGAGTACAAGGTTGTCAACGAGCTGTTGAGGCATTGCTGCTCATTCCTGTGTCAATCGCAGCTCCGGAATAGTTGCTGGTGGCTGGTGATGTGCTGCCAAGCCTATCCCTAGAGCAGTGGTTCCCAACAGAGGCTGCACGCAAGGGGTGCGGGAAAGCATTTTTGTGAGTGCGAAATGGAAAAAAAATTACAACATGTTGACTGATTATTCAGGAAAATTAAAATGATAAAAATTAAATTTTTCAATTCCTAAAAAAAATATGAATCATAACAATATTTTGACGCCTCAACTTCTGACTTTTGCTAGCATGTGTCATATAAATTTTGCATTGCAGAAGTTTCTTTCTCGGGTAGCGATTGTACTGGTTTTCCATTTCGGTTGAGAAAAAATACCATTATTTACCTAAAGTTTAGGTAACGAAATAGTGTAGGTCCTAAACTATTTCATTGTTTGTTTACATTGGTACCTCGTGTTATTAGCATGCTTAAATTTGATACTCTCGTGAACAAACATGACTCAGGAAAAGCGTCAAAAATTCAGTCAAGTGTCAAAGAAACATTAATTTATAGTTGTTGTGGCTGGAATCAATCAGTGAAGACAGATAAAAACATTATCCAAGGGGATGTGGGAAGGTAAGTCGCATTGCTCTGAAAGTGTGGGAAGGAAAAAGGTTGGGTACTACTGCCCTATATTGTCCCACACGTGTCCGATTGGATTTAGATCCGGAGAGCTTGCCAGCCAATCGATGCGTTGAATATCTTCATTCTTCAACAGCTCTGCGACAGCCACTGTACGATGAGGTGCAGCGTTGTCGTCCATAAAGAGGAACTGAGGGCCCATAGCACCTCTAAAAAGACTCACGTGAGGTAGGAGAACCTTGGTATAATAACTGGCACCAGTGACTGAACCACCTTGGAAGATGTACGGGTACCAATCATGATACCTCCACAAACAAGAATTCCGCCACCTCCAAACCGGTCCCTTTCGATGATGTTGGAGGGGTTATTTCGTGTTCCCCGTTCTCTCCAGATGTGTATGCGTCCAGAAACGCTAGTCTGACTAATAATAAATCTGCTTCCATCCGTAAAGAGTACTCGACCTCAATTTTTTATCTTCGTCCTTAATTTTTGCACACCAGTGTATTTTACGTGACAAAAAAAATATTGTCAATATTTAAAAAAGAAAAAGATATAGGATGTTGCGCTTCTGGGAACACACTGTATTTATATGATTTACATAGCCTTGAACAGTTTAAAAATGTTATTTATTGTTTACCAACTACTTTTCTATCATTGTTGAAGAATGCAAAGCAATATATCTCCTCCACATATGGTATTTCGCTCCGAAATGCAAGGGTCCAAAAACGTTCTTGCTTGGCTTGACAAGAAATGGGAAATGGACATCTTTTTCTCATATGCGCATCTTTTTCTCATCCACCTCGTTGGGCATTTTACCTGTTGTGGCCTTGCATTTGTATTTATTTATGTGTACCTTTGAGCCATTCTGCTGATAATTATAGAAACTTCATGAACATTCAAGTAAAAAAAATCAAATGTTTAGGAGTTTCCAGAAGCATCAATGCCAAAACGAGATTAAAACATAAAAGGATTAATAAATAAATAAATAATAAAACATTTACAGGAAAAATATAAGGAAACCATGTGTGCTGTGCTTGAGAGCAACATTGCCAAATAAAGGGTTAAGAATGAACCGCATTCAACTTATGGAACGGTTTTGAAAATAAAAAAAATTAAGATGTACAAAAATAAATAAAAAATTGTCAAAAATGGTGAATATAGAAGGGAGGAAAAAGTTTCAAAGTGTCAAGATGAACCAGCAATTTTCGGACAGTGCGCTCTACGTACTGCATCGACAGCAGTTATAGATTTCAGTTGCAATTAATATACATCTGCTGATCCGTTAGAGGAAAAATAAGGTTAATTATATTTCTTCTCAAAATGGCTGATCCTCAGTAAATATGTTAGCTCTAATTAGGTTGACCATATTTCTTCGAGAAAAATACGAGAAATTCGATTCACAAATACAGAAAATACGGAACATCGCCAATTATCACCATACAGTCGCAAAATTACTGCGAAATTGATAATTATGCCACATAATTTTTGCCACATAAGTTTCAAAAACACCCCAAATAGCTGTTTTGAATCCCTTCCCCCAAGTTTAAAAAAATTCAAAATAAGTTCGTTTGTGGTGATTCGAGAATTCCGAATATTTTGTGTCTCAAAAATCAATTTAACTTTATTTTTTCATGCCTTCCAGTTTAATGAAATCATTGATGGAGCACATCTTTAAAACTGCATATACGTTTCTTTTTTTTGTTTTTTTGACATTTTCGAATGCTTGAAAAATTTCTGTAACACAATCTCAATCTTAAAAATTACTAGGCTATTGACAACTAAAAGCTCTTACTCTACGACAATGTCTCTCAAAGCGTGCGTCGGATCTCCTAGAGCATCGTTAAGCCGGGTTTTCCTAGGAGTAGATTTTGAAAAATGCTGATTGGTTAAAAACTTGAAATTCAGGTTTTTTTTTACCAATCAGAGTTTTCACGCTGCACGCAATGTAGAAACCTGTTTCTAGGAGACCCCGGCTTTAACCTTTGTCATTGGTGTCGTGACGAGCTGAAAATATTCATTTGTGTGACCATTTACACTTCTGGGTGTTTTTTTTTTTATAAGAGAAAATAAAATATCGACTTAACCATAGTTCCCCATACTTTTAGTTCCATAGCTCCTTTCTTCAGAAATTTTTTTCTCTCATTGCCCCCAACTGAATCCCATCATCCCCCAGGGGATGATATTGCCCACTTTGGGAAACACTGCGCTAAACTATTATGGGGAGCCGCAAATGAACCATGAATTAGGCAAGACACTTGAAGTGTAATACAAAACGCGCAATATATTCATAGAAAATACAAATATACAGGGTGGTAACTATCGACCGCCCAATAATTACACACGTAATTCCTTGTGAAAAACTAATATGGAAAAGTGTTTTCCGTTTTTTGATCTGACCCATAATTAATGAGTTATAACGCTTTAAAAATTGATGACGTCACTTAAAAATCCAGCCAAATTCACCAAACCTACACCAAATGAATAACTTGGCGTCTTAAAAATCGATTTAAAAATAAGATTTTTCATGATATAAAAAATAAAAATAAATTAAATGAGCTAGTCACTGTGTGAATAAGGTGACCATACCTCCTTCATTTTGTCTCGTATTTTCCGGAATGATCTCGTTATTTTTGTTTTTTCTCCGTCCAGAATTTTTTTTTTTAAATGTAGTGGTTTTTCTTATTTTTTAGTCAAAGTTTTCTTGAATTTGTTATTTAATCAAAAACGTTGATACAGGTAATTTTCAACGGATTGATTGAATGCAATATTATCATAAACAACTTCCGAAAATTTCATGAATTATCGCATTTTGCTCCGCCCCCCTCCCAATAGATACGCGTTTTACTTATGGTATTACCATCGAAATTCAACTTTCATTCACTCAAAAAGTAGAGCCGATCTGATGAAACAAATGTCAGATTCAGAATCAGTGCTCCACAAGCACCATAAAATAACTGAAATATCCTTGAGAAAAAAATCAGAGTTGAATAGTGTGAATCAACAGAAAAATTCGAAACGAAAATTATTTTGAATACGTCAATTCCTAACGTAATAAGTTTGATTAAAAGTTTCTGATTGAATCGTTGTTATTATTTCAGTTTCCACTAAGTCACACCTTCGTCAAGCTACCATTTTTACATCCCTCGTTGAAGCTTTTTACAAGTAACAGTGCCGATGAAAGTTCATAAAAAACAAAAAATACTGCCGTTTTATTGATCAACATTGTAATCTGATTAAAACAACAACGTAAAATAATCATCGCGCAGTAAACACGTACACACTGTATGCACCTTCCCTCAGAAAATTAGATTTAATAGTGAATTTAAAAAAATTTCACATTTTGGCAAAACAGTGTTGATTTGGCTAAAAAAAATTTCAAACAGATCTCATTTGGTTAACATGGTACAAATCTTGCGATAAATTTGCCAACATAGAAGACGGAGATAACACGTAAGCGATACGTAATATCAAGGTTATAGTATCACACTACATGGAGAGAAAAAGTGTCAATCGTGATGGAAGAAGGCCGTACTTGGCTTCTAAATGGGATTGAATATTTCAGTTCATTTTTAAGAAGTGACAACCCATTATTGTCGGAGAAATGCACTTTGGTTCAGTGTTTGGCATATAACTGACCGTTAGAAAAATGACACGTCACAACATTTTAAAAGCTTATAACTCGCTTTATGTTCGTCCAATCGAAAAACGCAAAAAAAACCACTTTTCTATATTCGTTTTTCCCAAGGAATCACGTGTGTAATTATTGGGCGGTCGATAATTACCACACCACTACGACCAAAAATAATGTCGACTCGTCAAACTCATAGGTAATGAGTTATGAAAATTACCTGTGTCAACATTTTTCATAGATGTAACGAATTCCAGTGAACCTAGTTTAATAAACAAGAAAAACCGGGACATTTTTGCAAAAAAACCCGAGACGACCAGAAAAACCGGGACTGTCCCGGGAAATACGGGATGTATGGTCAGTTCAACTCTAATCTAATTAACGGTTCCCAGAAAAAATGTTGGTGCCAACTAGAATGACCATATTTCTTCGATAGAAATACCAGAAATTGGGATTTCAGATACGGAAAAATATATGGGACATCGCCAAAAATGATTCCAAAATTAAACAAAGTTGCCAAATATTGCTGAAAATCACGGAAAAATCACACCGGCGTGAAATGAAGCATTACTCCAAATTGCAATGAAATAAAATGAATTACATGAGATATGACATGAGATATACATATCACCATGACAAATACATGAGATTGATATATTCTTAGTTATAGTTGTAATCATCATAATATTTATGAGATGAAAAGTAATTTCAATCTTTGACTTCAATAAAGAATAAAAATTCAAATAGGCTTCGTACAAAAAACCGGAACATTTTTGCAAAAAAGTCGGACGGCCAGAAAAACAAGAAAACCGGGACTGGCCCGAAAATACAAAACGTATGGTCACCACCTTAGTGCCCACTAGCAGCAGCAATTTTTCTGGCTGTCCCGACTTTTTTTCTAGAATGTCCCAGTTTTTCACGTATTTCTAACGAAGACAACTTGGCTTTTTCTACAAATTAATCTAAAATTATCTTCCCAACTCAGAAATTATGCTACGATATATATATAACTATGATTACAAATAAGAAAATATCCTTCTCATATATATTTGTTATGTTTTTATTTTAATTCACTGCAACTTCATTCGCTCCCGATTGGCGACTTTTCTTCGATTTTAGCACGAGTTGGTGACGTTGCTTACTTTTGGCATCATTTTTGACGGTAATTGGCGATATCCTGTATTTTCCCGTAATGCGAAACCTGATTTCCCGTATTTTTCTCGAGCAAATATGGTCAGCTCATATAAGCTCTATTATACTTGACCTTCATACAGGCACGACCATGATACTGCACATTTAGCTCAAAAGTTTATTTTCTAAACACCAGACTTTCTCAAGAAAATGTCCCGCATTCTCAATGAACCACCCACACTTGCAAATTTGCCATATTGAAAGTTTTTTTAAAGGAGTAAATTTTAATCCTTACGGTTTTTAGTAGCGTTTCGATTTCCCAATTTGGATGATCTTTAAGTAATTTTAGTTTTGATTGGTAATTTTGTTCACTTTTAGCATAATTTTTTGTGACAACAGGTGATATATTACATACATTTCGTATTTTCTCATTTGGGATCCCTATTTCCCAATTTTTTTCAGATCAATATGGTCATACAAAGCAGATTGATGCGACAAATACAAAAATTCATAATTTCTGTGATTTCTTTATACATTATGAAATTATCTTCATCCCCGTTTTCAATAAAGATTTCAATCAAGTAAGCTTGGTTGAAAAAACGGGAAAAGAGACATTTTTACAAAATAACAGACAGGATGATCAAACATACGGGCCATATGGTCACAATTTATTTGCATCTTAGGTATGCTTACCTCCATCTATTGAATCTTTCCGTTCAAAACATAAAGATGTAGGTGCGATTAAAAGGTCTTTTCGTAACTCCGGGAAATGTAAACAAAAATGAAGTTATAGTGATTGAAAGAAGAATGCATGAAGTGGATGAATGACACTTTAATAAGAATGGGAGTCAGGACTAGACGTAAAATTGATTAATTAATCATCGATTGATTGCGATTTGTTTAGCGTAAACCGCTATTTCACCACTAGGGAAATACTGTCAAAAGTTCAAACTTAAATAATCGTTTAAGTGATTATTAAAAATGTTTGTTTCTCAAATTTTTAAACTAGAAATGTGTAAACCGGAACAAATACTTATTTATATTCTCCGGATGCCCCAGTGGACAATTTATCAACTCTTATTTTCGAAGTAGATTAGTGGTCATTTTCCTAAATGCTTAATCAAGTGAATATGTTTATATAATTAACTATGAAAATGTTAGTTTCAATGACAAGTTATTTTTCATCATCTATCGATTTTCATTAGATTTTTGTACGTTTTAGAAAAAATTTTGACTTGAAACTTTTATATATATTGTTATATCCTTACCTTTTAACTCAAAATAGTTTTTAACTAGTGTTAATTCACTGTTCATCTTTGTAATGTGCATTTCAGTCATGATCAAACACTTTATAAACAATAATCTTAGTGGAACATGCTATATCACCAATTTGACATTATTTTGAGTTGTCACTAAAGAATTAGATTGTGAATTTGTTTTGGTATTCTTCCTCTTTGAGAAAAGTGTAATTATACCCTCAGCTCAACTTAGACTTTAGGGGGTCCAGAGAACCAGGCATTTAAGAATCTTGCTATGACTTACGTAAAAAATGTGTGGTTAATCAGTGAATATATTCAGTTGAACTTGGTTAATTCCAGGTCCAAAGTCACTAGAAAAAAGTTTGAATAATCTAATTAATTTATCCTGGATCTGTAAAATGACTACAAATTGCAACTTAATTATAAAATTAACATAGGATAACAATTATCAGTTATTAAAATTTTATCAGTTATGACACTGCTTCCCAAATTTTAATAATTTATAAATATAATAATTGATGTTAGCTGCTCCATCATTCCATAGTTCTGGAATCAACATCACTGCAGAATTTCTTGACCATTCTCAAAGCCTGATTTAAGGAAACAGTTCAAGATCATCGTTATGAAACTCCCCAATTTTTCTTACAATTATTATGCTATCAAGGAAATAAACTTTTCATTAATATATTACAATCTGAACTTTCTAAAATTCCCATACTTTTAATGACAACAAAAAGATTCAGATTTTGAATGTCGGTACCGAACATAATCGGTATCAAGTGGTACACTGTCTCGATGCACTCCAGCTGAGCAGTGTTAAAATGGGCATTAAATTATCGAAAAAAAGATGTTTCAACATTTTATTAGATAGCAAATTCAAGAGGAGTTTGTAAGAGTTTGAATTATCAAAGATTCTGATTAACCAAGTTCATAGTGGTCATAGTGATGGACTTGCATTGTGAGGATCTGGGTTCAAACCTCACCATCGCCACAGTGGTGGTCGGCTGAAGTTGGTTTCCTGTGGTTCCCCCAACTTCCCCAAATAAGTTGGTGTAACTAACATCTTTAGTAATCTACCGGCAGAAAATTTTTTTAGTAACTACCATCTTGTGTTAATAAATTCTAACACAAATGACATGTTTAAAAAGAAATACTATAAGCATGTTGGGGGTAAATCGAGAAGCTATCCATACTAAGAATAAGACAACCATAAGTATTCTTTATTATGGGCATTGTATAATATTTTATCATGTATATATACTGTTTCTAGTTTTTGCAATTGCCTTTTTATTAGGGTTGTTGTAATTTTGAAGCATATGACATCTATATTTGTTATGGGCAACTTTTTCTCAGTTGGGCATTTTGCCTGTTGTTTTGTTGCATTTGTATTTATGGTAATAATTAGCATATCTTATGATGAATCTGGTAACCAAATTATGGTAATTATTCCATATCCATATTCGCTGCACACATTAATTGTACTCTTCCTTATATTTTTTAATGTTTTTTTTGACATAGTAGACTCATTTACTTTTTGTATTTTATAGGCTGTGAAATTCATGTGAATTTAAATGCAGTAAGTGCTGATGGATGAAAAAACAGGTATTTTTCATTTGTACTTTTTTCATTCATTCATGAAGATTGTGATAGTAATGAAAAGATGTACTTATTGATTTTCTATGGAAGAGTAGATAACTTGCCTAATAATACTCAGAAATCATGAACAAATAAGGTAAATACAAAGAAAACTCCTAATTGCATTTCGACATGCTATGGGTGTCATCTTCAGAGGATAAAATATCATGCTGACCAATTCACAGCCTATTATGAACCCACTTGGATTAGTTACGAAATCTAGCAGCAGTAAATACAGAGCCATAGATTCGAATTTCAGGAAACAAGAGTCACAAAGTAAACTCTACGTCAGATTTAGACTTCTACAAAGACACATACATTCAGGCCTTCAAAAATAAATTAGTAAATGGCAATAAATCAGCATCACTTATTGCAGCACCATAGCTTAAATTCATTGTGAGCAGAACTTGTAAGAAAATTTGAATAGACCAATCAGGTAGCTCCATTTTGTTAGCAGCCAATCAGGGTGTTGCTAAAAACGTACACACATGCGCTTCCTTTTCTTCATTCTTGTCATGACGTTTGACTTCGACAGACATATAGATTTTTCATTCTACTGAGCAACCGCGGTTGAAGATTTGGTAATCAATCCAAGTGGGATACTCTGTCAGTGATATTTTATCCTCTGAAGATGACAGCCATAGCGTGTTGAAATGCATTAGGAGTTTTTAGTATTTGTTATTTGTTGGTGATTTTTTGAGTTGTTGATTTTGCCTGAAGATTTCAAAAAGTTGTCTCAAGTAACTTCTTTACTAACCTTTTTTTGTTCAGGTTTTTGGCAACAAATTTGAACAAAATACAGTTGAAAAACCAGTGATATAGGCCTATCTCAGAAACTAATATCTTTGTTGATATTTAGGGATATATAGGGAAAAAGATAAGTGGAGTAAGTTGCCCTTTCTTTCCCCCAGCCACCCTTCCTCTGTTTGTATTGTGATACAGTTGAATCCCATTTTAATGAATACCATTATAGTGAAAATCTTTTTTTAACAAAAACTTTTCCAATTCCCCCCCCCCCCCCCCGATAAGTTTACACAGGAACAATGCTAAAACCTGGAATTCCTTTATAATAAAATTTTGCTGTAATGAAGTGATATCTCTGGTCTCGTGGAGTTCGTCAAAACGGGATTTGACTGTACTATATTTTTATATGTAATGAGGGGAAAAGAGGGAAAAATAATGCTTAAGAAAGGGAAAAAAAATCTGTTCATAGGGACACCAATCAGTCTCTTTTTTTTCCCCTCTTGCTAATGAGGAAAAAAAAGATGGGAGAGCTTTTGAATATATTTCTTCCATTTACTCTAGGAAAAGATATCTCGCCCTTGTATGGGAACATAGGTGGAGTTAGACTTGAAAGGCTGAGGCAGCATGATGATGATAATGTCAGTTCGTATAAGCAGTCTGCTCTGTCATCGATGCTGGGAGAAGACATCCCAACTTATATCCAACCAAGTATAGAAAGAGGTTAATCAACTGAGCCATATTATCAACCATATTTTATGATTGTTGGATATTATGGATGCAGCCTGTTTACTAAAATTTACGATGATTTAAAAAAATTTATGCTAGTCAAGCTTAGGTATATGCTCATGTAGTTAGCCTATAAAATAAAGGTACGCACGCACACTTTGCAGACAACCTACTAATCATTTTTGACTTTGTACAGGCCTGTCTCAACAACATCATGGGCCTCCAGGCCAAATAGTGTTCTACCCAGGTGCAAATCCAGAGCGGGGCTATGGGAATTATCGCCCCTCCGGATAATATTAGAAAATTGTTGTCCCTTTTAAAACATGGTATGATACCACTAACCTACATAATTAATCACCCTTCCCAACACATTGCCATTTAGCTGTGCCTTCTTTTACCAAGTTAAAAGTATCATCTATATAAATTTACATACCTGCTCTTCAAAATCATAGCTTATCTTGTTATCATGGAGGTTCCCTATGAACATACTGGTTTGGGCCCATGCTTTCAGATGGCCCTGCTTCCATCATTTATGATATCAATCCCATGAATTACATTATGGGGGTGGAGGAGGGGGAAATTGTATTTCTTATGACTCCTAAGATTATTTTTTTATGTGACATCTATTTTTATAAAATATATGCTTTGTTTTAAGTGTGAAATTTGTTTTTCAGTTCTTAAACTTTCTAAATTAATGGCTTTATGTTGCACTGTTTCTGATTTATTACTTTATTTCTATATACTCTAAAGATCAGGTTAAAGCTCGTGGTGGTCGCCTGGCTAGACGAGCAAAGTCTTTTAAAGAAGATGTTTTAGGTAAACTGAATCAAATGAGAAGTCAGTCAGGAACTCGTTCTAGCTCTCCAAGTAAAGGATCAAAAACTAAAATCAAAACAGCTTGCAGTGAGGCTGATCAATGTGCTGTAGAGTCGAGACCTGTTGTGGTAATCTTTTTTTTTTTTTATTAGTCAGTTGATTTACCAATGTATATATATTGGTAACAAACTGGGTAACTGGGAGTACAGAATTCATGTTTTCATATCAAGAAATTAATATTTCTCTATTGTAAGGCATTAAGAAGGCGTGGATGAAAGTATTGCATTGAACTTGTGTTGTCCTTAAAAAAACCATAATCTTTCAGATCACTGGTAATTTTCTTCGAGATCCAGATCTGACCAATAATGTGCTAAAATTCTGGCTTGGGTGTAAAAGTATCAAACTTTCAAAAACTTTGTCGATGTAGTGAGAGAAATGATTTTGATTTTTTTTTTCAGTGCAATGTATGAAGGAAAGACTTTTTTTGGATATATTATGTCGAGGTGAACTCGAAAAGAAAAGTCTACTAGCCGCCTCTCTGGGAATCAAACTCTGTCTTTTGCAAATTTGGCGAGCCCGCTATCCGTGTACACCACAGGAGACATGGCTATTCTTTCCTTAATTTACACACTTAGGCGTGACATGCTGAAGTAGAGACTCAATAGCTTCCTTTAACTTCACCACCTTCAAGCAATTTGCTGAAGATGAGGGAGGTTACTGAGCCTCTACTTTAGCTCATCATGTCACATTACGTAAATAAGGAAGGAATGGTCCTCTCTCCTGTGGTGTTATACAGGTAGCATGCTTGCCTGTTTTACAAGAAGATTGAGTTTGATTCCCAGTAGAGACCAGCAAACTTTCCTTCTGAGTTCACCTTGACATAATATCGAGAAAAAAGTCTTTCCTTCTTTGTTGACATAATTACAACAAGTGAATGTTTATACAGTGGAACTTTGATTAATGAGGATTTCAGATAATGAGCAAAAATCATGAACAAATTTTGATCTGAT
The DNA here is from genome assembly GCF_987345545.1 of Pholcus phalangioides. NCBI lineage: Eukaryota > Metazoa > Arthropoda > Arachnida > Araneae > Pholcidae > Pholcus > Pholcus phalangioides. The sequence continues at coordinate 27,716,071 of NW_028301600.1, forward strand.
TAAAGAGCGATGATTCGCATTATGAGCAAAAATTTTGTGCTTTATTTATTTTCACGCTATTGCAATTGAGCTGATAGGTTTTTACTTTTGTTCACACATACACTGTGAAATTGTGGGTAGTATTCTCCCCAGCAGTCTCTGGTCAGTGCGGCTCACTCAAAAAATGAACTCACATGCAAGCATGACTGTTTATGATATGAAACTGGTGTGTGCAGCATGTAACCACCTGTGGCGGATTACCGCACAGGCGCATGAGGCGCGCGCCTGGGGCCTCGGCAGAGCGGGGGGCCTCCAAATAGTTGTGTGCTTCATCCTACATATGAATTTACATGCACATCAACAAATCTCTTGAACTAAGTACAGTATCTGCTCTCCCTTTTTTTTTTTTAACTGCAATTTTTTTTTTTTTTAAATGTATACTGTACATATAAGAGTTATGGAAGAGAAACGGGAGCTGAAAGAAAATAACAATTTACAAGACGCAGCTCTCAAGGGCCAGTTCTTCCCCTACAAAGAATCCAGGATGTGGGGGCCATGGTCTCATTCCACAGTATTAAATGCTTTTATGGGCGCCGATAATACGACAGCTTTGGTGTAAGCTTTTGTATACAGTATAATGGATGGCAAGATGGCTATCGGCAAGCGGCGACATCGACAGGAAGAGACACTCGTACTAATTAAAATGAATGTAGTAGAGCTCTTATTGTGATTTTGTCTCCCACTTGTTTGAATGAAATACTATAAGCTGGTTCAAACAACATATACATTTGCAATCTATGACTGGAACCATACGACCATATGACAAAAAAAAAGTGGGGTTTGAAATGAATGCTGAATGACATGCATTCTGAATCACGTGATTTTTCTGTTTCTCTTTTAACACTCCCTCCCCGGCTGAAAAAAATCAAGGGGGTTTCTTTTCCTTCTTTCTAAAAAAAAGAGCTACATTTGTGGATTGGTCAAGGAGGCTTGGGTAGACAACATCTTTGTGTCAGACCGAAAAGTGTTTATTGTTAATGTAATTGTAATGTGTGTTATTGTAATGAAAAAAATTTTCATGCCGATCCTCAAGATTTGCTTTAGGATTTAGATTGCAGAATCTCCAAAAATAACGGTAAGCAAAACTAAAAATATATAAATTATCTGATAAATTTTTATTTGAGCATTTCAATTCACCTACAGTAGTCTCTCGAGAATTCGGTTGTGCTCTAATCCAGCACGTCCAGTAGTCCAGGATATTTAGGTGGTGTGGTGTCACTTTTCTCCTGATGCCCTAACCCCTTAACACGTTCTAATATTTCTTAATTGCTGATCAAGTCCTGACTATGTCTTTGCACGAAATTTCACATATTATTTCAATGGGTTTCTTCAAAGTTAATCCAGCAATTTCGGTAAAATCTGGCACACCGTGGTCTAATACGTACCGGATTAGCGAGAGTCTACTGCAGGAACCTTTGAGGCATAGCAGGCCATATTGAAACATTTTATAAAGTACGCGGGCCACAATGTTATACTGTGACATTTTTCGTTATTAAACGAAACGGGGGGGGGGCATAATATAGAAGATTTTTATTCACTCTGAATACAAATAATACAAAGGCAAAGGCCACAACAGGCAGAGTGCCCAACGAGGTGGCTGAAAGAGAAAATAATAATAATTAATATAATAATAGTAAAAATAAAATAGAATAAACAAATAAAAAATAATAATTTCTAAAAAAAATCTTTAAAATAATTTCTTTCATTGACAATAATTTTAATTCATTCTGAATAAATTTCTTTCATTAAATTTAATTCATTCTGAACTAATTTCTTCCATTAAAAATATAATTCTTATATTTACTCTGATATAATTTCTTCCCTCTATTCCCTCTATTGAAGAAATGTTTTTCTATTAAATATTATCAGTATCTTTATATCAAATCAAATATATTATATTTGAGATATTATCAAATCTTTATTAATCAGTAATATTAAATTACTAAAACTATGACGGATCTCCATTTTTGCCGTGTGGCTGAAGGCACCAGGACGGACATCTTAGATTACTAAAAATATGATGCAGAATTTTACTGTGATTTTTTCTTTTAATGGGAGTGTGATTATTTTTCATCTAGTACCAGAGAATATCATTATATTTCCTTATCTTATTTTTGTGTTTATGGTTTTGGTGATGCAAAAATAAAAAAAAGTTATGATTTTCATAATATTGTTCATTTTAGTGAACCATCTCGTTCTTATTAGGGCCAAAAGGGTGCAGTGGTGGATAAACGCAAATTTGTGGGTGGGGGCGGTGGTTGTGACCATGTGTTCAATTTTTCAGGACGGTTCTGATTTTTTTTGGAAAAAATTCTGAATTTTCCCCCTTTTTTAAGCAAATTTATTTTCTTGGTTTGTTATTCAGTCAAAAACGTAGAAAACATTTTTTTTTCCATTTCTGCTCTCGGGGGGGGGGGGGGGTGACAGCCCCTACCTTTAATCCGCCCCTGATAGGGGGGGCCTCCAGATCAGGTTGCGCCTGGGGCCTCCCAAAATCATGATCCGCCACTGGTAACCACGCATATGTGCACTTGGATTTTTTTTCAAATTCTGCTTGGAGAAAACTAGACTGATTGCATTATTGAATGTGGCTTTGAGGTGCTAGCTTATGAACAGGCACCAAGATTTTTCAAATAGATTGTGTTCCTTGGAGAGACCATGGGACTGGAAGTACATGAGGATGGTGTTCAAGATTTAATGGTAGAATTAGTGGTAGACTTCCAAGAGTTTGACTGTAGATGAATTGATGGATCTCCTTTGCATGCAACAGCAAGAGTTTTATGGACGGTATCTCATCTGCAGAAGAGAGACGTGAGGAGAGGGCGCGGTAGCCCGGTTGATAAGATACTCGCCTAAAGTACTAAAGGATGGTTAGAGGTGTCGCGAGTTCGATACCCGGTTCGTCTAATTAGGTCCCGGTCTAATTAGCCCTCATGTGCAGAAAATGACCGTGGTGCGATAAAAATGATGATGATGAAGAAGTGAGGAGAAGTCTATTTTTTTCAAATGATATTAGAGAGATGGAAAGAATGTGGGAATCTGTGCAAAATTTTGTAGAAAAGATCCAATTAGATAAAACTAGCAGTGGTAAAGCAATGAATCTGTCCAATGACAATGCAGTTTTCCATTTTCAAGATATCCAATGCTTTTGCCTTCTTTTTAGGATAGGTTCTTTTTCAAAATCACTCCAAAAGAATAAGTTTGCAGACAACAGGGAGTCCATAGATCATTCTGAAATGATAGTCCTCTCTTGTCATTTAGAATGAGTTAATTTGTAAACATTACTGTATGTTTATTTACGGCGGGCAAAGGCATTTATTATACGGGGGGGGGGGGGCAAAATGTCAGTAGAAACTTTAGAAATGAAAAATAACTGAAATAAAAAATGGTTTGCAGGGTTAGCATCGCTAGGTCATGGGAATTTTTTTAAGACAGGAAAAAAACCAGCCAATAGGTGGCGCTGATGTGCACAAGTCAAAGGAAAGGTATGCAAATAACAAACGTATGCTAACGTAAAACTAATGATTCCAAATCGTTTATTACAGCAGAACGTGTTCCACGTAACCACCACCACAGGGGACAGCACATTGCATGCGAGTCATAAATCCAGCGACGGCAGAGTGCAGCAGGTCCATATACACGGTTTACAATGGTGAACTGATTGTGGATTAGGAGGGCAAGTTCTTATAACAGTTCCATTTGCATATTTCCACCGAAGTTAATTTGGCTTTGGCTCGTACTAGCGCCACCTATCAGCTGTTTTTTTAGTTATTTTTTTCCTGTTTTAAAAAAAATTCCAGTGACCTAGCAATGTTAATCCTGCAAACTGTTTTTTATTTTTGTTACTTTTCCAGTTTTTATGAATTTTGAAAGTTTGACTTTTTGCCCACCCTGTATTTTATTGTTATTTATTATACAGTGTAACCTGTATGAAACAGAACATCAACAGACTGAAATATTATTCTGTTTTAGACAGATTTCTGCTTTATAAAGGCACTACTCATTGAACAAACTATATTTTGATTGCATTTAAGACATGTTTCCGTCTCATACATTGTCCATCTTAGACAGGTTTCATTGTATTATTATTGTGTTGTATCATTGATTGAATGCCATTTTTATTAGTAATTTTTATGTTAGTGAATAATTGTGGAACAAATTATCAGAGTTTCCATTATTTCCTATGAGGAAGTTTGATTTAATATAACTAGCGATTTTTGGATAATGAGCATGTTGGTGGTACGAATTAAGCTCATTAACTAAAGTTCCCCTGTAATTTCCATCTCTGTTGTATTTCATGTGGAAAAATATTTCTTGTTATGGTTTCTGTTGCTGTACACATATACGCTACCAGAGATGCCACTGTACTCTAATTTACCTGGGTCCCGGGACCCAAGTTATTCAAAACATCTGGATCCTTTTCGATTGAAAAAGTGGGTCCCTCTCAAAAAAAATTTATCTTGAAAAAAAAATTATGCCCCCCCCCCCATAATTCAATGGCATCTCTATGAATTTTCTTCTAGCATTCTCCCCAGGTCTTTGATCAGCTGCTTATATTTCTTCATTGAGACTGAGCGGTGGGCCATGTTCTGGGTAGGAGAAGGAGGTACCTGTGAATCAAGTAATTCATTTCTAAAAACGTGTTCTATCCAAAGGTTCATTTATTTTCATTGCCTACTAGATAAATCTAAAAAAAATATACAGTTGATCCCGCTTATGACGTTTCTCCCATTTAGAACTTTTTCCCACTTAGTACAAATTATTTTTGTGGTCCTAACAATAAGTAATTCTCATCAAGATTTTCCGTTTAAAGTGTTTTTCTATAAGCAGGATCTACTTTAAATTATATATATATAACTGTTGGAGGCCCTCATTTATATATTTACTAATAAATCAATCTATAAATTCCCTTCTGATTGATTTTACATTTCATTAAGAAAATCTCAGCACTTTCAATATCTTCTGATCAAATTTAAAGCAAATTAGATTCTTTCTCTCTCCTCTCCAAGACACTTATTTTCTGATACCCTATTCATACTTTGGTTTTCCCGGTAAAATGATTTTATTTTCCCTCTCTGATGGTCCACCATTCTGATCTGTCGCCATTTAGCTGCCACATATTTTCACACCCGAACATGAGAGCTATGTCAGATTTGTGGAGGAGAAACTTAACAGTGTGCTTATGTGTACCCAGCATTTGGCATGTTTTGTGTTCAGTAGGGGGTGCCATCTATCTAGCACCTCAACTAGATACTTTCAAAATGTGTGCTTGCCCCATTTAAGAAACACCCATGTAATGTAGAAGAAGCACTTATAAAAGGTGAATTTGGTGCCCCCCTCTAGTTCAGAGCCCAGGGTACTAGATCCGCCTGTTCCTCCCAGTTGCGGCCCTGCATCTATCCTCCAAACTGGTAATGCGTGCATTTGCAGTTTGATGTATACATATTTGTGTTGTAGGTCTGTGTGATCGCCATGGCAACCAGAAGTTTTTCAAAGGAATAGCCAACTCAAAATTTTAAAACCTTGGAAAATCACATTTTTAGCCAATTACCCTTGCACAATCGCGGGTTTCAAACTCAGATTTTCACCAAAAGCAAAATTTCAGGGTGGGTTATAAGGCGGAGGAGGGGGCCTCTTTTCCCTCCCTGAAGATCAAAAATTAAAAATATTTTTGTAGAGAATTAAAATATTGGAATAAAATAATTTCTTTTATACCATCTGTTAATTTAAAATTGTTTTCCAGTGTTAGTGATCTAAACTTTCTGTGAAGAATTAGATCCTCATGCCCCTCCAATAGCTGATTCAGCATACACACACCCGTGATTTTTGCGATGCGAAACGGTGACTACCACATACCAGCTAAATGACAACTGGATATTCAAGGTCAAGTGTTTACAGATTTGGTTTTTTTTCCACGATCGCGGGAAAAACTTTATAATTTGAACGGGCGTCCCAATCCTTTACGATTAAAAAAATTTCATTAGTAATGGATGCCGTCAGATAGCCGCAAAAGTACCGTAATTTTTGGTATGTAACCAGAAGGGAAAAAATCTGCTGGGGAATAAAAACTCCAAAATTTGACAATTAAACGGCCCCTCGTTCAGGGAAGCAACTAAGATATCCCTCATCTTATTCATCAGCAACCTGTATATCAATACAGTACAGTGTACAAAGTAGTAAAACCACTTTTTCAAGGTTGTGCGATCATACTTTTTTCTTCTTAGAACTAGGAAAGAACGCGTCCCGGAGGATCTCATGAACAAAATTTTTATGTGTCCTTTTCCGAAATTCCGGGTATTTGACGCATTATAGCACCTCAATGGCATCTCTGGGCTACCATTTTTGTCTATTTTTCCGTGTCTCAGCATATATATGGATTGTATGTACAATTATTTTTTATGCCTTTTTTTCAAGCTTGCCCCCATTATTTTTTTTCCAGGATGTAGAAACGCTACTTAATTTTGCACGACTTTTATCATCTGCTTTACGATACTTCCAAGGTGTCGTTCAAAGAAATACTTTTGAAATGCTACCAGGATGTGCCACTGTTGTTCTAGAAACTGTAATAAACATTCACTCATGCTTAAAAGAAGCTGTGTTTGATGAGCAAAGGTATAGTGATATTTTTATTTCATTTTTTAGTAAAATCCAGACCCTACATTTATGTTGTCATCCTGAAATGTTATTTTTTATCAACCAGATGCGTTTTCAGCAAAGTTTGAAAGCTTTGACACCATGGAAATACCTTTTGAGCAAATTGTACAAAGATGAAGTTCAATGACACAGTTTCAAGGCTCATATAGCCATTTTATACGGGTGTGGGTCATAATCCCGACAGACGAAATCCCGACAAGTCACAATCCCGACAGGTCAAAATCCCGACAGGGTCGAAATCCCGACAAGTCAAAATCCCGACACGGTCGAATTTAAAAATTCAATTTCGCCGTATAAGCCGCACTTCGCGATTTCTGTCGGGATTTGAATTTCTCGCGGTGAGGGGCGTGCGGGCGCCGATGAGAATGATAAATTGCGATCAAATAAATTTTTCAAATTTTAATTTCGCCGTATAAGCCGCACTTCGCGATTTCTGTCGGGATTTGAATTTCTTGCGGCAAGGGGCGTTGGGGTGACGATGAGAATGATAAATTGCGATCAAATAAATTTTCAAATTTTAATTTCGCCGTATAAGCCGCACGTCGCGATTTCTGTCGGGATTTGAATTTCTTGCGGCAAGGGGCGTTGGGGCGCCGATGAGAATGATAAATTGCGATCAAATAAATTTTTCAAATTTTAATTTCACCGTATAAGCCGCACTTCGCGATTTCTGTCGGGATTTGACTTTCTCGCGATGAAGGGCGTTGGGGCGACGATGAGAATGATGAATTGCGATCAAATAAAATTTTCAAATTTTAATTTTGTCGTATAAGCCTCACTTCGTGATTTCTGTCGGGATTTGAATTTCTCTCGGCGAGGGGCGTTGGGGCGACGATGAGAATGGTGAATTGCGATCAAATAAAATTTCCAAATTTTAATTTCGCCGTATAAGCCGCACTTCGCGATTTCTGTCGGGATTTCCGTTTGTCGCTGCAAGTGGTTTGTGGCGCATACCATGATCAATGGAGATCAATAATTTGGAAATTCATTTACTTTTCCAACTTGGCGAAAAGCAAAGGATTCAGGGTTGCCTTTTTCTGCCATTTATCGATTTTTCTATCCTCCACAAATACTGCTATTCCTTATTATTTTCTTTGAGAATTTTTCGAAATTCTTTCTCGCTCAAGTTTCAAATAGATTTAAAATGTCAAATGATATTGCACAAAGTTAGACCGTATCATGAAGATCTTAATTTAAAATTTTCAAGGTTTTCGAAAGCAATGTAATAGGAGAGAAATATTTTTATTCATATGTATAAAATTACATGTCTTGACAGCTTAATTCACTGATTCATCGCCGAGCCGCAACCACTGAAGGTCAGGCCCGTATCTAGAAATTCCATTCGGAGGGGGGGGGGGGACAAGGTGGTCAAATAATATATTTGGCCATGTTTTACCTTATTTCAATCATTTTCTCTCATTTCGAAGGGACCGGATCCCCAATTCCCCCCTTCTCACTACGAAGCTATAAACATAAAATTCTGTCAGTAGTTTTATTTTAAGGCTTTGTCTTAAGGCTTTGAAGAGAGTATGCAAATTGTGTGGTAGTGTAGTTGCATACAGGGTGTCCTTTAAGAGTTAGTATGGCCATTGTCTTCTCAACCATCCGTGGTAGAGATGATTTCAGTTTCAAAAAATGCTCAAAAGGCGTTCAAAAATTACCCTGTACCAGTTTTGAGAGTGAAAACACAGTGTGTAACAAAATAAAAAAATATAAATTTTTAAAACTTCTAATTATAAAGTGACTGCACCGTATCTCCTGAGACCAACAAAAAAAATCTAAGTTGACAAGTACAATGTTCGCTGAGATATTTGAATTCAAAATTCGAAGGAAAGATGAAAAGGACAGCATAAATTTGGGGAAGGAGCGTTGTCGATTAGTTTTTGCTGTCTTTTCATAACTTTTCTCCAGTTTTCGAATTCAAATATCTTAGCGAATATTGCACTGAGAAACATGCAATTTTTCTGTTGGCATCAGGAGAGACAATGCAACAACTTTCTAATTGAAGTTAAAGGACGGGAAATCAAAGAAAAATTTAGATTTTTTTGTTTTGATCCACACACACTGTATTTTCCGAGGATGATATCACTTTCCGCTATCCATACGAAGGTTTCAACAGTTGGCTGATGCGAGATGAAGTTAGGAAGGAAAAATTCAGCTGTGCTCTTGCTAGGAATCGAACCCACGTTCTCGTGCTTTCTGGGTGAGCCCACTAGACTACAAAGGCAAAGAATATCAATTTTTCCTTGGAACTTGTATGCAATGAACGGTCGGACTTAACTCAGGCCTCTGGAATCACGAAGTGCGGCTTATACGGCGAAATTAAAATTTGAAAATTTATTTGATCGCAATTTATCATTCTCATCGGCGCCCCCACGCCCCTCACCGCGAGAAATTCAAATCCCGAAGCGCGGCTTATACGGCGAAATTAAAATTTGAAAAATTTATTTGATCGCAATTTATCATTCTCATCGGCGCCCCAACGCCCCTCGTCGCGAGAAATTCAAATCCCTACAGAAATCGCGAAGTGCGGCTTATACGGCGAAATTAAAATTTGAAAATTTATTTGATCGCAATTTATCATTCTCATCGTCACCCCAACGCCCCTTGCCGCAAGAAATTCAAATCCCGACAGAAATCGTGAAGTGCGGCTTATACGGCGAAATTAAAATTTGAAAATTTATTTGATCGCAATTTATCATTCGCATCGGCGCCCGCACGCCCCTCACCGCGAGAAATTCAAATCCCGACAGAAATCGCGAAGTGCGGCTTATACGGCGAAATTGAATTTTTAAATTCGACAGTGTCGGGATTTTGACCGTGTCGGGATTTCGACCCTGTCGGGATTCTGACCGTGTCGGGATTTCGACCCTGTCGGGATTCTGACTTGTCGGGATTTCGACCCTGTCGGGATTTTGACCTGTCGGGATTTCGTCTGTCGGGATTGTGACTTGTCTGGATTTCGTCTGTCGGGATTGTGAACGGAACCCATTTTATACAAAGGGGCTATATTACCCTTGAAACAGATATCTAGTGTTTTTTGAGTAAATACCATTGAACTTCATCTTTCGACATCATGTTCTTTTGATGAGACTTGATTGTCTTATTATTTTAACAATGTATCATTGGAAAAATTTACAGTGAAATGCATTGCTAGTGTTGGAATGAATTACTGATGTAAGTGAGCATATCACTGTAATCACCTTTATTACATAAATTTGAAAAAAAATTTAGCATTTCTGCTGTATATCAATCACATCAACCAAAACACATGAATAATTACACCTTTGTTTACTAGGTTAATTACGTTTGATTAAATACTGTGTGTTACTTATATACAGGTTTTATACAGATTGTGTCACTTTGTTGATCAACTTTTCTCAGGAGCTGCAGACCTCTCTGTCACACCACCTCTATAATGTCTCTTTCTTTCTCTCCATGTCCACCAACCGACATTTGTCTGTCTCTCGGCTCAGCAGCTGCACTATTGTTAAGGAGGGATCATCACCATAGGTGCCGGAACCTAGGGGCTGAGGACATTTGAGTTTCCCCCAATCAATTTTGTAAGGAGGCTTTTGCCCTCCCCCCCCCCCCCCAGCCCCAATAATGTCTGAAAAATAATGAAATGCACCCTCCCTCTCCTACGTATGTATTCAAGTCCCATACATATGGAATGACCAACAACTTTCAGCCCTCCCAATGTTTTCTTCATGTCTGCACCTCTGATCATCATAGATGGGCCCTTTTGTATTGACAGCTACCTCACACTTTTTCCCAGGGAATCTTGTCATGTGTAATTTTGTATCATCTCAGCTCTAAAACTATAACTTAGATTTCTACATCCTCATATACAGAGTGTCTCAAAATTCTACTGCTATATTTGTTGCATTAAAGGTAAAGTTTATTGAAGAAAAATATGACATAAATGCAATAGCACTAATATTAAGGTGGCAAAAAAGTTTTCTTACTCATTCCAGTACCAGTGCTTATTGCCACGCAGTGCTAAAAAATAGAATTGATCACTATCAATTTAAATGTTCAGCTTTTTCCCCCCACAGTTCTCTAATGTTATCAGCTACAAGTCAAGTATATCAAAGTTTGGCCAACCTTCTCAGATGGTCTGATTATGTTTTGCTTCATGGAGAACTGTCTAAAGAAACAGAAGATGTATCAAACATAGTTCAAGCTCTTCAGGATGCAATAAAAGTACTGTTTCAAATTAATTTCTGACTTTTTACATACTGTTAAAATAATTTTACGTATTCTTTTTAGTAAAACACATTCTTAATTTTATTAGCCTCAACTTCATAGTACACAGACAGATTGGTCTTAAAATAAGTCTTCCTACTTAGAGGTCTGTGAAAAGTGTTTGAATGATCGGATTTAATTTTGTACTTAGTGATCAGATTCTACTTGATATTTAGTTTTTCAGACCATGAGGGAAGATATTTATAACAAAAGAAATTGCTCATATATTGGTGCCACTAAATTAAATGTGGTGTTTGTAGGGTAAGAAACAAGTTTTAAAAACTTTATTTTCATTAAACAAGATTCTTAATATGTTGGCCTGTATATGTTAGTACACTGTAAAAGTTTTATAAAATTTCTTTTTATATAACTTGACATATATGCAACCAATGAGCTTGTTGATTACATTTGAACGAATGCAAACGATAAGCTTATTGGTTGCATTTGTCTAATTTTATAAAAGAACTTTTCTAAAACGTTTATAGTGTAATGCTGTCCTTACACTTTCTCTGTCAAGGACCAGTTGAAATTGTAAAAGAACTTAATCAATAGCTCCAAAGCAGAATATGCAAATATCAGTGATGTATGTTGAGAACTCTCTGGAAGAATTTCAAAAAAGGTTTCGTTAACAACTGTTGACAAAAACCATCATTTTTCAATTCTCGAAAAAACCTGTGTATTCTGAAAGTTTGCTAGTTTTGATTTATACCTAGGTTTACCCTGTAAAAAATTATAAATTAGCTGAAAATTGATTTATTTGACGTCAAGATGCAAAAGTTTCCTGGTTAAACATTCAATGTTGATCTGTTTTCGCCTCATAACTTTGAAACACTCGACAAATAGTAAAAAGTGATGTGAATGTTTTTTTAGTCCTAAGTGAGAGGAGTGTTTTTAAAAAAAATTGAAGATCCATTGAAAATCGGTTGAAATATTTCTTTTTTACTAAAAAGGTCGTGATCTCAAACTTGAATCTTTCGTGTGCAGTTAGGTACTTGATAGGTAGCTATCAATGTTTTAAGTTACGCTTTTGCATGATAATTCTGACTGAGCTAGCTTCCTATAGTACAGAAATCAAATCAAATTCTAAAAATATTCTAACCTCTCCCACACCCATTTCACCCCAAGGGATTTCCACATAGGTGCTTACTTAACAAAAAAAATACTCCTAGCTTCCCAACAACGTCCTTTGTGTAGATGAGTTTCTTCATGCCCTATAAACATGAAAGTATCAGAAGTTTCAGAAGATTTTTGCGAAAAAAGTTTTGTATCCTCAGAACAACATGTTAAATTCCAGCCTTCCAGACATTCACAAGATGATTCTCTGCCTTGTTTGATGTTTTTCCTCATATCTAAGTTTTTAAAAAAAAAATTCAATTCTGAAAAAACCTGCATGCTCTACAAAGATTACTATTTCAATTTATACCACAAAGATATAACTGATAAACAAAATTCAATTGAGTGTGCATTAATTTTGTTTATGTCGAAATTTAAAATTTCTGTATTCTAAGTTTGTCGCTGAACTCTTTTAATTAGTTGGGAACATTAATAAATGGAAAAAATGTTGTATGTAAAGAAATGTTGATTCTTGTAGGGAATTTCCTAAGGTGCATTGGAAAAAAAAAATTATTCACTGAAAAATTTCTGAGATATTCCACTTTTTCTTGAGCAATCCAGCAGTTTTAATAACTTCAGAGTGAGGAAGTGTTACTGTATGTATGTGTTAAGCCTTAGAAAAAAATACAAAAACATGCCTACCTTTTGTAATAACTGTTATAAATTGAGAGAGAAGAAAGGGGAGTACATGTTTGTAAACAGATTGAAATGCAAAAACAAAAAAATACAAACAAATTTTATATCACTTTATTACATTGATTACCATAAAAAACTTAAATGCAACAGATATAACACAATAATAGTAGTAATGCTTGTAAGAATAAACACGAAACTTTGTCTACAGTTCATAAATAAAAAAATATAGCCCAGTCATTCAACATCATCATCATCATCATCATGTCGTTAGTAGAAGGAGCTGAATTTTTACATGGCTCTTCTAAGCAAAAGGTACAAACATTGGAGCACTGAAGGTTTACCTTCTTGCATTGGCATCTTGCATCACAGTCTCTTGTTGCAGTTATTTTGCAGTCACAAGATATTAGTTGTAGAAGTTCTTCTGAAGCTGCAGGAAGCGTTGAAAGCACTGAACTCAAATCTACCTTCCTTCATGAACCATCTCCATTCAGTAGGATCCAGGTTGTTTCTCAGCCACTGTTAGATTTGAAGATAAACACGAAGTGAATGCTGTGAAGCTGCTGCACTTGTTGGTGGAAGAGTTGCCAGGTTAAATTTTGAAGAGAGGGTTTTGGTTACTTCCTTCTTGTAGCAGATGTACCGCAGATCATCTATAGAACTAATTTGTTTTCCTCAAAAAAGGTGTTTCAGAAATGCTTCTCCAATTTCAATTACCTTGTAGGGATCAAGTTGAGGTCTGTTGAACTGTGAAATCAAAGAACGCAGTTTGTGATTTTGCTTTATCAATTGAAAGCTGTAGATTTTCCCTTTCTGAATATGACAGATGTGGTGTCACATCCAGTGGCTGCGTGCAGAAAGAGAAGTGTATCCTTTACTAGCCCAATAGCTTCTTGTGTTTTGGTAATTTTGTAGCATTTTTCTTCATAGTTAGTTGATTGGTGTCATAAAAAGTACAGTGATGTTCCTGGAATACCTCGAGCAATTAAAATTGTAAGTAGATTTGTATCAGTACCTATTACTGCAACTGATCTGGCACTGGTCTAATATGCTTTTATTGCAATTGAGCAGATTAGTGTGTCCCCATCCACCTGTATATAACAATTATTCCTTCAGATTGGAAGTAGCTCATCAGCATGAGAAATCCTCCGTCTACAATTGATGAATAGGTTTATGGGTTCAACACACGACTCAACTGATTCAATGATAGCTGCCAAAGTTGATTTTGCATTCCTCCTCATGAAAACCTCATCGAAGAGTGGGGGGGGGGGGTTGAGAGGCTAATTCATGTTTGAGATAATCGTGTAAATTTTCATTTGACTTGAGCACAGCAGCAATCCCGGTAAACAACCGCAGAGGATTGAATACTACACTTTCCTTCCTTATTATCAATGTGTTGCTTGTGGCAGATATTGGCATAGCTCTTTTTTTCTCTGAAGTTTAACTTCCTCAAAGGAACTTCCTACAGTCAAGGACAGTGATTTTTCACCAACATCTTTTGCATTTTCACAATTCACTTTACCATCAGCAACCAACCCACTAGCTACATTACTCAATAAGTGTTTAGGCAATATATCAATGAGAGGATTGTGAAGCCGCAGCCAATTGGATAGCTTTGTCAAATCAGATTCATCTCGTGATTGTCTGGAAGGACAAAATTCAGCCTGTTGTTCTGAGGATACAAAACTTTTTCACAAAAATCTTCCAAAACTTCTGATACTTTCATGTTTACAGGGCATAAAGAAACCCATCTACGTAAAGGACGTTGTTGGGAAGATAGGATTATTTTTTTGTTAAGTAAGCACCTATGTGGAAATCCCTTGGGGTGAAATGGATGTGGGGGAGGTTGGAATATTTTTAAAATTTGATTTGATTTCTGTACTATAGGAAGCTATCTCAGTCAAAATTATCATGCAAAAGTGTAACTTAAAAACATTCATAGCTACCTAACTGTATACGAAAGATTCAACTTTGAGATCACAATAACCGATTTAAAAAAAGAAATATCTCAACCATTTTTCAATGGATCTTCAATTTTTTTTTTTTGAACTAGTCCTCCCACTTAAGACTACGGAAAACATTTTTAATCATTTTTTACGATTTGTCGATAGTTTCAAAGTTATGAGGCAAAAACAGATCAACACTGAATTTTTAACCTGGAAAATTTTGCATCTTGATGTCAAATAAATCAATTTTCTCCTCATTATAATTTTTTTTATTGGGTAAACGTAGGTATAAATCAAAACAACCAATCTTGCAGAGTACACAGGTTTTTTCCAGAATTGAAAAATGATGGTGTTTGACTGGGATATGGGGGACAAAACACTTAAGACAGAAAATACTTGGTGGTCAGCTTTGATCCACCATTTTGGATGGAAGCACACATGAAAAATTAGAGGACTTTTCAGGATCCATTCTACACATATGTAGGAGCTAATCCTGAAAATTTCAGCTAATTATGAATGTGTCACATTAGCCCGGTTTTGGGCCTAAATTTACTGGGCTATATATATATTATGGGAATTTTTACTGCAGAGCATTTCCAGTCAGCCAAGGGCTCATTGCAGAACAATGCAAAACATTCTGCTTTGGGAATCAATAGTAGCATAAGTAATTTTAGCTACATGCTATGTTTATGCTATCTCTGTGTTCACTTGACTTACATAAGGGGGTCCTAAGCCCTACATAAAGGGTGTAAAGTAAGAGTACAACATATGCTCAATCAGATTTAAATCAGTTGAATAGACTGACTAATCCATAGGCTTAATATCCTCCATTTTCAGGTAATCTTGATTACCAAGGTTGAACCCTCTATGTGGAGGAGCATTATCGTTTATTAACAAACATTCTGGACCGACTACTTTCCTAAAAAATATAAGTGAGGGAAAACCAGACAATATCCCTATAAACATTAGCTGTGGGAGTATGGCCATCAATCCTATGTAGAGACCAAATAATATTACCCCAAGCTATCACTTGAGTTCCGCAATAATGATCTAATTCAACAATGTTGGAAGAATCTTTGAGATTGCCAAACATTTACACTATGACAATCACTTTGTTGGCTAAACAGGACTCATCTGTCAACAACACAAAGGTCTCATTCTTGTGGGTCTCTATGTGGTGTTCAGTGGAGCAAGTGATATTCAGTAAAAAGGAAAAATCCACAAGTCTTCCATGCATAAAGATTGGTGTCATGTAACCATCAATAAATCATTTTCACAATAAAGTAATCTCAGAGAGACAGTGGATAAGTTTCTATCAAAGGATTTTCTGTTTTACTTATGCTGTTTCCACTAACTTTGGTTAAATTATTGGCACATGGGTGACCTTTAATATTACTGTTGAATATGTTGACAAATTTTAAACCAAGCTCGCCTAAAGTACCAAAGGATGTTTAGAGGTGTTGCGAGTTCGATACCTGGTTTGTCCTTGTCAGAAACTTTTTTGACACAGGGGTACAACAGAAATGGTGACGTGACCGCAGAAAAGATTGCTACTGCAGAGAGTCCCACATCGAGGGGTTAGCCCACCAACCTCTCGATGAGTATAAAAAAAACAAGCCTACCGTTCGAAATTGGCAATAAATTGTAGGTCCCGGTCTGATTAGCCCTTGTGTGCAGAAAATGACAGTGGTGCGACAAAAATGATCAAATGACCCACAGTTCAGACATGCAGGAATAGTAAGCTACTGGGATTTGTCTCTGACTTTGATCAGCCTTCAATCTCCCAATTATGTTACCATATGTACCATTTTCAATATGAGTATTTTCTGGAATGTTTTTTTTTGGTCTAAAAATCACCTTTCAAAGTTAGAATTTTTTTTATGCAATGCAATATGGCAAATTTGCTTAAATTATATTAAACTCATATTTTTTTTCACGAGGGGTGACAAATAGTTTTTTTTTGCATTTACACTGATGGAGAATATGCGTACTGACAAATTTTTAATTTTATGGAAATGTACATGCAGGGTTCACTGCCACATGTAAAAACTTCTAGGAGGAGTAGGTGACTCAAATATGAATCAGAATCATATAGTAATGCAGGATCAGAAACACATTCGGCACATGACAGACAGCATTGTTGGGGATCCGATAAAGCATTTTTTGATGGCAGTGGATTGGCCATAGTGGTATCATTCATTGGCTGACATGGTCGTTGAACCTTTCCTCCTTCGATTTTTTTCTGTGGTCACTTAAATAGACTGGTGTATGAGACATCTGTAGACAGTGAGGAGGATCTTGTTGCAGGTATCTTTGTAGCCGCAGTGACCATCTGAAAGAAGCCTGGTATATTTCTAAACATATGTGAATCCATGCTGCACCAATATTAGGCTTCATTGTAGCTGATGACAAAAACTTAAAACACCACCTATTCCCTCTCTTCATATCATAGCTGTTATATTTTAGTGAATAAAATAATACAAATACAAATAGTTCATCATTTATGTGTTGCTCTTTCATTTCTCATGTTTTCTTGACACTAATGTGTGATGAATGCATTTTCAACCCCACTCATTGCTGTGATTACTACTCGCCTACTCCTCCCAGAAGTTTGTACACATGGTTGCAAATCACCCTATATAGTTTGGAAGCACCAAGGGTGTGATGTTAAGTAAATGTAAATTCACCAGTACCTCATGGTGATTGCTATTTTTGTTGGTCTGACTCTAAAAACTACTTTACGTAAATTTATAAACTAAAATATAAATTTATTAAACTAGCATAACATATCAATCGAAACACATACTGGTTCAAAACAACATGTTTAAAAAATTATTATTAAAAAAAAGCTGGTAAAAAGTGAAGAATGTGTAGTCAACCACATTTTTATACAGGAGATGCAGTGACCCAACACATTTATCACAGCAAAACCTACATTTACAGCTATGTAACGTTTTTGGTGATTTTCAAAATACATGACAAGAAATATCTTTTCAGGCTTTGGTGCAGTTATCAATTGATAAATTACAAAGTAAAGAGAACCAGAGTCCGTCACATGTTGAAGGTCAATTAGGAAGTATTGTTGCATCTCCTGTTGAAAAGTAAGATTATCTACAAACATTGTGCCTGAATTCAGCATTTTGATTTGTTCTTTCATTTCGTGAACAAACAAATTATATGATTGAACTTTGGTGATTTGTATAAATATTACAATTAGCTTAAGAAGTTTTTAGCTATACATTTTATAACCTTTATTTCACAATGAATTCATATCAAATTATTTTGTTGTCAAGTTTTTGCATCTGTCATTAATAGATGAATATTTTTTCTGAACTAAGAAGCCATCAAATACCTTTAAGTATTCAGTCCACATTTCTTAAATTCCAGTGGGTGGCAAAACATCCCCTGATGATGCCAATCACCAAAGTTGAGAAATTTATTGTGAATACTCAAACATATGGCAACCTTTTTACTCAAAAAAATATTCTTCATTAAATTAATGGTTGGTTTGATATTTCACTTTATATACATGAGAGACATTTTAAAAATAAAGGCTATCGGTTATAAAAAAAATGACGTGAGAGAAAGGTACTACTGGTTTGAAGAAGCATATATACATGGTCATTTCCCCTTCCCCACAAACTTGTAATGCTGTGTGAGACAAGTTTTTTCAAACCTCCTACATGAAATATCTTAACAGTTCAGCAGCATTTCTGAATTTTGCATTGCAATTTATGGATTTTCCATACAAGTGTTTTTCAAGGTTCCATAAAGTAGTCCACCAGCCCATTTGTGTAGCCCCACCATCACCACAGTGGTGGTCGGCTGAAGTTGGTTTTCTGTGGTTCCCAACTTCAAGGCGCAAATGAGAGCCGATCTCCCCATTAAGAAGTCTCGCCACAGAGAGCAACAGTCCTACAAACAGTACAAATATTCAGTCATTACACTTCACTTCTGAGATATAGATGACAGCACTAAAAATCATACAAAACACTAAATATGCACTCAGACTGTTAGGTACACATACTTACGCTTCCTGCACAACTCACTAGGTAGTAAATTGCCCATGGCGATAGACCTGAGTTGTGCTCAGCTTGAAAAAAAAAAACCCATTTGTGTGTGTGTGCTAATCCAGCATTTTTAGGCAGGCTTCCTTTGAGCGTAGAAGAGGAAAACATATGACTACATGTCTGTGCACAGAAGTTAATATTATTTAAATGAGGGGTTTTTTTTCAACTGCCTTCCAGTAATTTGGCACTATTCTGGTCTGATATATGCCAGATTAGGGAGAGTATGTAAACTGGCACAGGCAGCTTTTTTCAATCAGATAGGGGACTCTGATCATCAATTACCCAGGCGCTCCCAATATTAAAGGCTAGTAGTAGATGAGGTTATGATATTTTCATGAAAAATCATGTGGACAGAATAGGAGGGGGTGTTATGATAATTTTCAACTCAAGTTTTAAAACCCACAAATACAAAAAAAGATAGTTTTTTTCCCTTGATACTGACACAGCGTAAGTAGACACAACTGATAAAAAGTGAAAAATTAATGGTAGGGTATGTTACTGACCTGCTTAATTTAAATTATGAATGTATTAAAAATGTAATTAATGGAATAATTTGAATGGTTAAAGAAGATAGAGTACTTTTAGTGATTTTAATTTTTTGATCAACTGTGTGGTAGACTCTATTAGTCAGTGATAAGAGCAGAAAGAGGTTATTGGCCATGACGTATAATTTCCTTTTTCAGTGGGTATTAGAACCAACGATAGATAAAAACAGTTTTGGTTTACTTTCAATTACAGTACTAGGGAAGATATAGGTGAGGACAAGCATGAATCCAAGAGGCTGGGTTGAGAGGGGTGATTAATTGTGTGGGTGTCTTGAAATTGTCCCATATTTTATGAAACAGACTAATTTTCCCTATCTTATCAGGCTCTTGGGATGGGTGGTCACACCAATTGCCCCACCCCGGATCCAGCCTTGGTTGAGGATGTCGCTGTGGAAGAAAACTTTGCAAAAGCGGTAACAGACAAGTGTTATCTGTTGTTTAAGAACAATAAACAAATATGAAAGAGAACAAAACCTTATATCAAGGGATTTCAATTACCTGGGTATTGATTGGGAGAAACTTTTATCTAGTGATCAATTTTTGAAAGAGATTTTTTTAAATTGGTGCTTGATAGTTTTTGTATCAGCTGGTATCAGGAGCCACAAGGGGTACTGCTATTTTGGATTTAGTTCTCACTAGTTCCGAGGATCTTGTTGAACATCTTTCAAGGGGGTCAGTGAATTTTCTTCTATCGATCATCGTGTCGTTAGTTTTCTCTAACTTTTCTTCAGGTAAAGTTGATAACAAAAGAATGTTTCCTTGTTTTCGGAGAACCAACTTGGATCTTTTGAGAGAAAGTATAGTGAGAATTTTCAAAGGCCGGTTGGAATCAGTCTGGGTAGTTAGTCATTGGAAAGGAATTAGTACAAAGCTGTCCTCTGTTTTGCAGGATATTGTACCCATTCTTCCTAAAAAGTGCATTCCTACATCACGTTTCCTCTGGTTCATGGATAGTGTGCATAATCTTTATCTTAAAACAAAAAGAGCATTCAGAGAGTATAAAAGTGGATGAGGTGACCTCTCGTAGTTTACTGATAAAAGAAGAGCATTGAAATAAGGGATAGTAAAAAAAGAAGTTGGCGCTAGATTGGCAGATAACAATGGCACTGACTGAAAATCATTTTTCAAGTATGCCAATAGTGGATGTAACAGGCCAGTTGGCCCCCCTCTTGTTAGAAGGGTCTAGGGTAGAAAGTAATGAAAGCATGTGTAGTGCATTCAATGATTTCTTTTCGTCAGTTTTTAATAGGAAACGATATTCAACGTGCGAGTGTTGCATGGGGACAATAAAATCCTCAAAGATATTCAAGTGGAAGATGAAGTTCTAAATCTTCTAAAAAATGTATGTATGATACTTTTTAAGAAATAGATCTGATAGGAAAGAAGGTGGAGTCTTCATATGCGTGAAATCCTGTTTGAAGGCTAGAGGGGATGTGCAGTGAAAAGAAGTGATATTGAAACTATGTGGGTTGAGCTTGAAAACAAAAGGCAGCATAAGCTTATTGTAGGAGTTTCAAATCGAATAGGGATCCAAACTAAAAAAACAATGCCAAACTTCATGATGAAATTT
Organism: Pholcus phalangioides; assembly: GCF_987345545.1. Classification (NCBI taxonomy): domain Eukaryota; kingdom Metazoa; phylum Arthropoda; class Arachnida; order Araneae; family Pholcidae; genus Pholcus; species Pholcus phalangioides. The sequence continues at coordinate 27,736,889 of NW_028301600.1, forward strand.
TCTACATGCATAAGCATGAGAGTGTTGTCATATTAGGGAATTTTAAGTATCCGGGTATCGATTGGAAGAAATGTTTAGCTAGAGATCAATATGAAAGAGATTTTCTCAAATTGGTGTTCGATAATTTTTTGTATCAGCCGGTATGAGAAGCCAGTAGGGGTACTGCTATTTTAGATTTAGTTCTCACTAGTTCCAAGGATCTTGTTGATCATATTACGGGAGGGGGGAACAAGTTTTCCTTCAGTGATCATTGTGCCGTTAGTTTTCTTTAACTTTTCTTCGGGTAAGGTTGATAACCGAAGAATAGTTCTTTACTTGCGGAGAACCAACTTTGATCTTTTGAGAGAAAGGACAACAGAAATTTTCAAAGACCGGCTGGAATCAGTCGATGGAAAGAATTTAGTACGAAGCTGCCCTCTGTTTTGCATGACATCATACCCTTTGTTCATAAAAAGCACATTTCTACATCATGCCTCTGTTGGTTCACGGATAGCATGCATAATCTTTATCTTAAAATGAAAAGAGCATTCAGAGAGTATAAAAGTGGATAAGGTGACCTCCTATCATTTACTGATAAAAGAGCATTGAGAAGTTGAATCTAGAGGTTGGCAGATAACATTGGCACTGGCTGAAAATCATTTTTCAGGTATGCCAATAGTGGATGTAAGGGGCCAGTTGGCCCCCCTCTTGTTAGAAGGGTCTAGGGTAGAAAGTAATGGAAGCATGTGTAGTGCATTCAATGATTTTTTCGCATCAGTTTTTAATAGGGAAACAATATTCAACGTGCGAGTGTTGCATGGGGACAATAAAATCCTCAAAGATATTCAAGTGGAAGATGAAGTTCTAAATCTTCTAAAAAATGTATGTGCATGCAAAGCACCAGGATCAGATCATATCTCTTCTAGGGTCTTCAGGGAATGTCCTAATGAATTTTTGGAGTCAGTCGCACAGATTTACAGGAGTAGTGTTACTCAGGTATCTTCCCAAGGAATTGCGAAATTGCTAATGTGGTTCCGATATTTAAAAAGGGTAGTAGAGAAACTGTGTCCATTTATTGTCCAGTTAGTTTGACAAGCTCCCTCTCTAAAATTTTGTAAATTATTATCAAAAGCCAATTGGTGAAGTGGATAGATGAGAATAATGTATTGTCGTATAATCAGCATGGGTTCAGAAAGAACAAGTCATGGGTAACCAACCTCCTTTACTTCTATGATTATGTGACTAAGGTAAGGGCACAAATGTAGATGTTGTTTACTAGGCATTCGATCGGGTCCAACATGGTAAACTCTTGAAGCATTTTTACATGGGATTCGGAGGAACTTGTTGAATTGGATAGAATCGTGGTTAAGCGATAGGTCACAACGGTTTATGGTTAATAGGAATTCTGATTAAACAGGTATCATAAGTTGCGTGTCCTTGGCGCCATACGTATTGCACTTTTTATCGATAAAGTTGATTGGTGTATCAATGAGATTGTTAGCGAATTTGTAGATGACGTGAAGGTAATAAGGGTAGTCTAGAATCAAAGTGATAGGGAGTTGCTCCAGATGAACATAAACAGGATTGCAGCATGGACAAATAAATAAAATAAATGGAGCATGATGCTTAGCATTGACAAGTTCATGGTCACTCATTTTGGTTCAAACAACCCACATTTCTCTTATGAGTTGAATGGTGTCACTATCCCGGATGCAACTATGGTCACTGATTTGGGTACTCTCATTGACAAGTGGCTTAGGTTTTCTGAACATTGTTCAGCGGTGGTCAGAAAAGCAAATAGAATGCTTTTTTTAATTTTCAAAAAGGTCTCTTTGAATTCTCCCAAAGTTATAATTCTACTTTTCTGATACTTAGTTTGTCCTGGACTGGAATATACCATAAGGTTTTGGAGACCATACCTACAGAGGGACAACACAATATGCATGTTTAAAATGAAATATGATTAACATGTTGGGGTAAATTGAGAAGCTCTCCATACTTAGATAAGACAACCATAAATATTTTTATGGGCATTGTATTGTATTTTATCAGTTGCACTCTTTTGCAAAAAAAACCACCATGAAGAAAGTGACTGTTTTTATTGAAATTAAGCATGTGTGAAGCTCATACACAGATAATGAAATGATTGAAAATTCAGAGACGCAGGACCCAAAACAATGGATAGCAATTGCACATTGAATGTTCAAATCAGTAATTGATGATTCCCCACTCTAGCAGCAATGTATGTGTCGATGTAAGGAGTTATAAAGTTTCCTAATCTCATCTTGTGATACATTCAGCCTGACATTCATCAATTGTTTCTCCATATCTGCGATACCCGAATCTGGCAGCCTACCATGTCCCATACATGTTTGATTGGCGAAAGGTTGGGTGACCTTGCTGGCCAAGGAAGAGTATCAATGGCGCATAGGCAGTCCAGAGATATGTGAGCCATATGGGGGGGGGGCTGGAATTATGTTGTTGAAAAATGGCCCCAGGATGACATGCCATGAAGGATGCAACAGGCTACTACTATTAAACCATACATGTACCTCGTCCATATTCCTCTGCAGAACTTCTAAAGAATTGGCACATGTTGGAATGTACGTGTCCATGTTGTGAACCTAGCGTGAAGCTCTGTGTAATGCTTGTTATAGTGCTGCCATCTACCACATATTTTTCGAACTATGCGTGAAGTGCAATGTTTGATGATTTTACTGTTGTAGGCCTGTTGCTCTCTGCAGTGAGACTTTTTAATGGGGAGATTGACTTGCATTCGCACCTCGAAGTTGGGAACCACAGAAAAAAATGCAACAGGCTGCAGGATGTCATCAACATATTGTTCAGCTGTTCAAGTTGTATGCAGGATGACTAGAGGTGACCTGCTGTTGTAAGAGATAGCACCTCACACCAGGGGCAATGGCTGTATGCCTCTCAAGACTGAAGTGGGATTTATCGCTGAACACTATGCGATGCCAATCTGCTGGCAGCCATGATGATCGGCTATGACACCACTCTAGACAACTCTGCCGATGTTGTGAGGTTAAAGGCAGACATGTTGATGGTCACTGTGAGCGTAACCTCACCTCAGCCAAGCTGTGTGAGATGGTGGAAGGTACCACAGGTGGTATGGAGGAGGCTGTAGCACATTGGATAATGAACAATGATGCCATTGGGGCACAATCATACCATTTTGCTTCACATTTGTGTATCTTGGCCTTCCAGAGTCTACATTCCGCTGATGAATTCCTTTCAGCAATCATTGCTGCCAGCAGCGTACAGTGCAGGTGGTAGCCTAATGCTCAATATGAACAGCCAGCTTCATGCATCCTGGCTATGTGACAGCGTTCGAAGTCATCCAATTGGCTATAGGGTCTTCGAAAATGTCGTAATGGCATTATTTGTTGTTTCTCCAGGGAACTGCAACGCCAACATTGAGAAACGCTTGCTGTGACCAAAGTTAACATTCATTGACCTTGAAGGTTTAATCATTTGCACATGGGCGGAGATACACCCAGCATCAAAGGTTAAGTCGACTGATCTAATGCATATATGTGTGGATGAATTGACATCATCATCTTGCCCCCCCCCCCAGCAATAATGACCGTGCCCCCCCCCCAGACTTCCAAGTCTATCTCCGCCTATGCATTTGCATACTTGGTATAAAAGAATTTAGATGTGAAATTTTGAGATGATCGGAATATTTTTTAAGGGTTCTTCATTTTTTTTACAAAACAGTGTATATATAGTAGTTTTTGTAATTGCATTTTTAATTGGGTTGCTTATTTTAGAAATATATGACATCCATATTAGTTATGGACTTCTTTTTCAGCTACATTGTTGGGCATTTTGCCTGTTGTGGCCTTGTATTTATTTCACAAGAAGTGTTTTTAAGGGGGAGACATTTCAAGATGGTTTGGCATCATCAGGGACATAAGCATTGTGGGAAGAACTTAAGACAAAGTTGAGAATGAAGGGATTTTCTCAGCCCAATATATCAAGACAAGAGACTTTTTTGTGGATGTTATGCTGAGGTGACTTCAGAAAAAAACAGTCTTCTAGTCTCTGTTGGGAATCAAACCCTGGTCCTCTTGCCATCTGGGCAAGTGTGATACCATATACACCACTAGACACCGGACCTCACTTTCCTTATTGCATGCACTGTGGTGTGCTGGGCTAAAGTATAGGCTTAGCAACCTCCCTTAACCCACCCTTGTAAATGGCCCCCTAGTTGGCAGGTGGAACAGTAGAGAGTAAACTGATTTTTTCTCCGCCCAATATATGAACGAAAGGGACTTTATTCTGAATTTTAAGCTGAGGTGAATTTAGAAAGAAAAGTTTTCTGTCTCTGCTGGGAATTGAACCATGGTCTTGTAATCTGGACTACCATATACATCTCTCGGAGTACAGCATTTAATGAGTTTCATATTTGATATTAGGTGGATTTGCTCAAATTTTGCTTTTTTTTTTATTTTAAGATGTCTGATAGATTGAAAGGATGATTTCTTTCATTCATTGTCACAAAAAATAATACACTAGTGAAAATATCCCATTTTTATCCTCACAGGACTGGTTAAAGTACTGTGCATGCATGCTGTACTCAATCAAATTTGCTTTTTTTTATGGTCAAATTACCCTTACTTTTAAGTGTCCCTTATATTAAATATGTACTTGAATAATTCAGTATAGTTATCAAAAGTCTAGTCAAAGCACAAAAATACCAAGCATATGTATCAAATACTCAAAGCAATTAAGAGAGATGGAAACAAATATATAATATACAGTGAAATCTCATCACAATGATACTCAATATAACAATAATCCCTTGACAACATTTTTTCTTGGTCCAAAAAGAATTGTTATATAGACATTTCGCACTGTGCCATAGGCACCAGAACTTTAGAAGGAAAGGGGGCTGAGGCTATTTGACCCCCCTCAACAGTTCTTGAATATACAATGCAATACACCATTCCGCATCCTCCTTATGGGCTTAAGTCTGCATGGGGATTTTCAGCCCACCCCCCCCCCCCCAATATTTTCTTCATGTCAGTGCCTCTATACATATCTGTACATATAGTGAACCTATGGTGGAACCAGGGCCATCTGAAGAGCATCATGTACCCCTGGCAAGGCAATTTTTTTAGGCCGCCCCACCTGGCTGGAAATGCCTGCCCACCAATTAACATGTTTACTGTAGGAAATTCAAGCTAAGTCTCATTTCCACAAGTGCCTCTGCACTAGATTCTATCAAGCCGTGCCCAGGTGGGCCCATGCATTAAGATGGCACTGGGTAGAACTATTATTATATTGTGTATGCTGAAAAAAATAGCTATACAAATTTCCAAAAAATGTAACTTTTGCATCACTTGTATTTTTTTTATGAGATAACTGCAGTTTGATCAACATGAAAAAAATTTTAATCACCAAAATTGACTTATCATTTAGATTTTTACATTCAATGTATGTTTGGATCTTTTATTCGCTGCATGTGAATATCATTTTGAAGTTTTGCACTTAGTCAGTTTTGATCAATGCTTGGAAGTGTCATTTTCTTTTGTTTGTTTTTTTCCTAGTTCACATCGGAAGTCCTTACCAGACATCCCTTTAACACCCAGAGAGCGAGAAATTTTAGAGCAGACGAAATTTCCTATGCCAAATACATGTTCACACATATTGCATCATTCATGTTCATCAGACAATATTTTAGGACATGTCAGCCATGATAATAGAGAGCCTACCCGTCCTCCTCCAAAACCACCTTTGCCTGATTTTCGAGATCCACTGAGCCAAAGGTATTGTTCCATATATTTTCTGTCATTTGAATTATCTTCTTTTGCATTATTCTTTTTGAAATAATGTGAAATAATTTTTTTTTTGTTTGCTGAATAAATACAACCCTAAAAACATGAAAAATCTTCAAAGTAGCTTATTAAAGTCATCAGGTCCTGTTTGGTTAATATGAAAATTTGTGCAAAGAATATACATTGATTTTGCAAAAAAACCATGCACCTAGAAGGATTTGTCTAATATGCATGAAATATTGTGGATTACACTGTGAAGTTAAAATGTGCTAAGATTAGAATTTCAGACTGAAAAAATAATTTATTACTGAGAAATTAACATTGATGACAGAACTAGTACTCGTTGGGCTGTCCCTAGAATCAATATAAGATTGTATACGGGCTGACATTGATTCATAGAGGCTGCATATGTGGTCCTGCAACATATCGGCCTACAGTTCCTGTAATTACACTTCTAGACCTTCAGAGATGGTCCCAAAAATGTTCAATTGATGACAAATCAGGCAAAGCTTAATTCAAAATTATTTTCTGCAAATCTTGATTCTTAAAGAAGGAGTGAGGCAGAAGACCATTTTGTATAGAAAAATTTAAAATGCTTGTTTTAAAAAAGTATAGATCAATATCTCATTAAATGGGAAAGAATATTCAAATAGGTCTAAAACATTGGTTAACAATTTCTTGAAGAACAGGGGAATTTTTTTTATTCTGAATATAAATGCCCAGAGCTGCCTATCAGCATCTGAAACTGGATAGTGATCATATAGAAAAATTTTAAAAAAAGCAGTACAAATCCTAAGAGTTCAAAGAATATTTATTAACAGGGTTTAATAAATATTCTTTTGGCTTTCTCAGCCACCTCACATTGGGCATTTTGCCTATTGTAGTGTTGTATTTGTATTTAACTGACCCCCCAACATAACTTGAAGGACGGTAATTTCTGAGAACATACTTTAGGTTATCCAGTCTTTCGTACTTTGTATACATCATACTTCAGGTGTTAAAAGTGACACCTATGCATATAAGGTGTCATTTACTTCCTAATATAGATTTGCATATTCCTGAAAAGAAAGACAAAGGCCCATTCTCTTAAATCTCAGACTGTCTGTCATTGTACTGTGAATACAATAGTACCTAAATATGTCTGTATGTGCCTGTCTAAATATTAACAATACAAAAATATTCCAAAATGTCCTCTGTTAAAATTAATTAAATACTGATCAAGCAATAACTCTACCCTTTTTAACAAGGTAGCAAGTAGCTTGTTACATAAAGGTATGGGTAGGCCATCATCTTTAACAAATCGGCAAAGGAAAATAGCAATAATTCAAGATGTGAACAAAAAAATGTCTTCAGAAGCAATTTTGAATGATTTGGAACTCTCTTTTACCAATAGAATAACCTGTGATATAATATTAATGTCTGTATACAGTGTATTCATAATTTAAGGCTGTCCTGACTGCTTTTTACAAAGTGATGACATTGGAGCTCACTAAAAAACACTTAATGTTAGAGGGTAAACATTTGTAATTTTATATAGTCTTTATAAGTGTTATAATCTGAAAAGAGGATTTCACTGTTTATCCCCCCCCCCATTAAAATTAAATACTTTTTAGTAAACCCGAACCTCATAACTGTGTAAGTGGTCAGGGGCAGCCTTGAATTTCAAATACACTGTATTCAGACTTGTTATATCTGACATTTTTACTAATGAAAATCAATCACAATTTTATTTGAAGACATTTTTTTGTTCACATCTTGAGTTAATGCTAATTCTCCTTTGCTGATCTGTTAAAGAAGACGGCCTAACCATACTTTCATTCTCCAAATAACATTAGCTGTTCTTCAAAAAATCATTAACCAGTGTCTTTGACGTATATAATATTGTATCCAATTTTTTTTAAGAAATTGATCTACACTTTTTTAAAATGAGGATCTTACCTCGTTCTATAAGAGATAGCCTTTCAGCTCATTCTATCTTTACGAATCAAGCTTTGCAGAAAGAACCATTTCAAATTATCTGAGAAGCTTCTAGAAATTATGTCTAACACTAAGGATATGCAAATAAGGTAAGTGACACAAAAAAACAGCAGCCTTTTAGTTTTTTCCAACTGCATTACACTTAATTGAAAGAAAATATTTACTGAAAAAGTATTGCAAATTTTTTAATGTGTTTTTAAGATATTTTTCTCATTATATTCAACATCTCAGATTTTTTTTTTTTTTTTGCAAACTTCTGACTTATACTCTTTTTTTTTATAGTCACCATTTTTCATCTGGTCATAGTTTTTTCCACCACTGTAGAAATATGTTTTCAGATCTCTGCTTTCATGTTGATTTTCATGTTTATTTTAAAAAATAATTTTTCCCCCCATAGCTCAGAAGATCAGGGTGTTTATAGTTGCAGGCTGGTAATGGATGATGCCCCTCCCTTACCACCTAAGAAACGGACGGTTTATACAAAACATTTGAGAGTAGATCAATCAGCCTCATGTTCAGATTCAGAACTCTTTGATCAAAGTGGAACTGTTAGCTGTGAGTCATTGTGCTTCAGTTTAGGAGAGCGAACAAGTCCATTCAGTCAATCGCCTGATAATTTAACTCCCTTGAGTAAATCCTCTGCTAGCAGCTTAGATTCAAATTTGGATTGCTTTGTAGAAGACACTACAATTTCTCGTCATACTCATTATTCTTGTTGCAGTCAAAATGTCACTCAAAAGTGCTTATCAGATTCAATAGAGGTATTTCCATCCATGTGTGTGACATCAACTACAAAAGTTATAAGTGAATCGTCATCATCATCTGTTATTTATGTTTCTGAAGGTATGCATGAAGAAACAAGCACAAAAATTTCAGAAAGGATTAATCATTTAACTACTAGTAAAGAGACACTGATAAGTGATGCATTTCCTAAACACAGTGTACATCCACCTGCTTTACCAACAAAATTGAAAACTATGAAAAAGAGGGTTGTATCTCAGTATGATAACGTTCCACAGCTTCTAGTTTCCAGCTCAGATGTAAGTATTATTCTCCCATGTATCAAGAATCATAATAAAAATGTTCATAAGTTTATCAAAGAAAACAGTAGCTCATTCTATATTTGTTTTATGTTTATAAAATATAAACAAATCAGTAACATCATTTTCTGGTGTTATTCTAGTATGTAAGTGTATTGCTGTAAGCATAGCATTTCAATGTGAATCTGTAAGATCAGTAGAATTCTAGAATTTAAATTGTTTTTATCGTTTGTTACATAAAATTTAATAAAAATAAGCTGATATTGCTGAATAGCATAAATACATTGTTTCAAAGTACCAGATACAAGGTACTCTTATTTATGTCATAGTTCATATGATTAAAACAAATCAAAGGCTACAAAAAAGAAAAAATCCATATTTTAATTTAACACTTACCTTATTTTAAAATCCATATTAATTTGATAGAAAGAGAGGGAGAGATGAAATTAAAATTCAATATAATTTGTACACTCATTGAAAATGCGATACAGTGCACACCACTTAATGTGATCACATTGGGACTTGAGGTTTCTGATAGCAATAACCAATTGATACCTATATTTGAAACAAACTCTGGAAGCAAATATGATGACTATATATCCTGTTTGGTTGAGCAGGACATATGAAAACAGGACAACTCTGTTTCCCTTATAACTCATTGCCAAATGTTTAATCTTTTTTTTCCTTTTCCGCTTATTCTAAAACAAAGTTGGCATATACATTGCCTCTGACCCAAAATCTTTTTTCAGGTATGTAAATAATGGATGTAAAGGGACAGTTGGGTCTAGGTCAATTCGTCACGCTCAAATTGTCGCGTGACAATTTGTCATGTTCAATTTGTCGCATCGTCAACTCATTGTGATGCAAACTCATTGCAGTACAAATTTGTCACAGACTCATTTCTTCGCTGTACAAAGTTGTAGCAAAGTCATTTCATCGCGATGTCAATTCATCACGACAAATTTGAATTGCTTTAAAATTCAAATGTTTGTTGTGATCTTATAAATAGGGTAGTTGCTTTAGGTGTAAAAAATGAAACTAATTTTTTTTTTCATTTGCTGAAAATGTTCTCCTTCCCATCTCTATTTTAATTTTTAACAAATAAAGGAAAGTATTCATTGAAATCATCGAGAGATATTGGAACATACACCAAGATAATAAATTGTGATTCAATAAATTTTAAAAATTTAATTTTCACCATATAAGCCGCATTTCTGTCAGGATTTACATTTCTCACAGTGAGGGGCATTGGGCAGCACACAAGGATAATAAATTGGGATCAAATAAATTTTGAAAATTCAGTTTCCATTGTATAGGCCACGCTTCCCACTTTCTGTTAAGATTTCCATTTCTTGCTGCGTGGGGCGTCTCGGGTGCACATCGAGATAATAAATTGCGATCAGTGTGCCCCTCCCAGCACAATTTCTGTAATTCACTATTAAATATACTATTACTAATCACTATTAAATATCTGTACAGAGAATATATCTTTAAGGAATTTTTTTTATCGATAATGTATCTAAGTTTTATGTGTAACAGCTGCGAAAAGTCTTATTTTCAACTTTTTTTTTTGCAATGCAATGTACATTTCAAATCACTTTGTATTATCACACTGTAATAATATTCGAACACTCCAACCATAGGCGCCAGAAACTGGGGGCTGATGTCATTTGAGCCCCCCCCCCCACTCCGATAACTCATGAATATGCAATGCACCATTCCGCCTTTTGAGTATGGCTTTGAGTCCCTTATATATGGAATGAATGGCAATTTTCAGCCCTCCCCCCCCCATCCTTCCTCAATGTTTCCTTCATATCGGCACCTTTGACTGGCCAAGGGTGCCAATAGTTTTTGGAACTTGTCTTGTGGGTTCTTGTCTTGATCTTACATAGGAAATTTTGATTTGTGAATCATTTTTCTGGGTGCTCATACCCATTCCATAAAGTACATCCACAGCATCCCTGTCTCTGACATCACTGCAAATGTCAATTGATTTTTGATTGTTTTTTTTTTTCAACCTTGTAAAAAGAATAAAATTAGACTTTTAATTAGCCCATTGTATGTAACTTCATGTACATGACACTCATACGGCTCCAGTCAATGATTAGTAAAAACTTCTTTTCTTACAACACAACTGAATTAACATTAATAGACAATAAAGGATTATATTCAGAGAGGTATTTCCTGGGTGGGGAATGCACGCTTTATCCCAAGATGACAAGTTCAAGTGAAAGGGCGTAACCAAAATGGAGTAATTGGTGATTAAGAACATGAATTAGAAAGGGAGGAGGGAGGCAAGGTTTAAATAGCCCACAGGTGGGAAAGCTATAAATCTGCCTCTGATTATAGCCTACATTTATCAGGATAATTTTAATTTAAAAAAAAATCATATCGTACATGTAAACACTCCACAATGTCTAAACCTTTATTTATTTTCAGTGTCTTTGAGTAACATTTTATTTAAACACCTATCTAACATGAATATCGCAGTAAAAAGCCTGATGATGATTAATAGAATAATAAGTGATGCTATTTCAAACTACCATAATTTTTTTCTTATTTTTAACGATACGTAGATGATTTCAATTTATTGTGCAATTTAAATTTAATTCAAACAATTTAATTTAAAAAATACTACATTATTTTTGTCATCCGTATAATTTGTATCTCTATTTTTATACAACAAAAAACTCAAAGAATTAATTATGGGCTAATTCATTCAATTGCATTAAAAGCTTTTGTAATTTTGGAACATGAATTATGGGTGGAAAACTTTTAAACACACATGCAAACCAACATATCATTTCCACGTTCGGTTTTGCAATATTCCATGTTTTTGCCAACAGAAAAATCTAGACCAAGCACACCAACCTTGTACCAAAAACTAATGACGCTAATGAAAACTATGTGAAAATATTCAAACAAGCCAGCCAAAGATATGCGACTGACCATAAACATAAGATTAATGGTTATATTATATCTGTGTGTGACTGACCCATAGTCATCTTTTTATTGATGATTATATGACCTTTGTCAGTGCTCATCCTGTGGGCATTATAAAAGCTTCATCGATTCATCATTCATAAGCACTGTACATTTCCACCCTTAATCTGCGCCCAACTCCCTTCGCTGCGAGAAATAGAAATCCTGATAGGAAGCTGGGAGTGCGGCTTATATATGGTGAAAATTAAATATTAATTTAATTGAATTATTAATTAATTTAATATTTCAGGTTCTTATGGAGATACTGTAGTGGTAAATGTTGGTGACTCTCGGAGGGGGGAAAAACTCTTGAGCCCATGGGGCAGGTAGAAGTTAACAGTTAAAGAGAGGCTCCACTGTAATTTGGGGAATATCATACAGATCGAAATTTTTCCACATGCTATTGAAATTTTATCACAGCAAAGGTCAATTGTTTTACATTTCAAATTTGTATAACTGAATTTTCAAATATAATTAAATTTTTATATGCAGTTAAATTTTTAAATGTAATTGATATTGTAATTTTAATTTTGATGACCTTCCCCTTTTGATGACCCCCACCCGCTGCAATGACAAAAAATAATTATTTTCAGTAAACTGTGTGTACACTTTTGTTCATGTTTCTTATTTCACATATAAAACCAAAACCTACATTCAAGCTCGCATAGAACATGTACAGTGAAGAATCAACGGTTCGACAAATTGATTCTGCAATAAATTGACATCACAATGAATTGACATTGCGGCAAACTTGTATGCAACGAATTGACACTGCGGCAAACTTGTATGCAATGAATTGACACTGCGGCAAACTTGTATGCAACGAATTGACACTGCAACAAACTTGTATGCAACGAATTGACTCTGCAACAAACTTGTACCGCGACGAATTGGAGCTGCAACAAATTCGTACCACGACAAGTTTAGTGCAACAAATTTACCGGCTACAGGGACAGTTGGCCCCCCCCCCGATAAGAGGGTCTAGGATAGAGAGCAATGTAGGTATATGTGTAGTGCTTTCAATTACTTTTCACGTCAGTCTTTAATAGTGGAAGCGATATACAACGTGCCAGTGTGGCATTGGATGACAAAGTCCTCAACGAAATTCAAGTGGAAGATGTGGATGTCCTAAAACTTCTAACAAATGTACAAAGCACCAAGACCAGATGATATCTATCCTAGGGTCCTCAAGGAATGTGCTAATGAATTGTTGGGGCCAGTTGCACAAATTTACAAGAGTACTATTGCTGAGGGTATCGTCCCAAGCGATTGGAAGCTTGCTAATGTGGTTCCAGTATTTAAAACGGGTGGTAGAGAGGTTGTGTCCAATTACCGTCCAGTGAGTTTAGACGAGAATAATGTATTGTCGAAAAATCAGCATGGGTTCGAGAAGGGGAAGTCATGTGTAACCAACCTCCTTTGCTGCTATGATCATGTAACTAAGATTCCGGGAAAAGGCAAAAACATTGATGTAGTTTATCTTGATTTCCAGAATACATTTGATCGGGTCCAACATGGTAAACTCTTGAAGCATTTACATGAAATTGGGATTGGGGCAACTTGTTGAATTGGATAGTATCATGGCTGAGAGATGGGTCACAACGGGTTATGGTGAACGGGGAATTTTCTGATTAGGCAGGTGTCAAAAGTGGAGTCCCTCAAGGAAGTGTCCTTGGGACCATACTTTTTCACTTTTTATCAATAAAGTCAATCAAGGTATTGATGGATTGTTTGCAAATTTGCAGATGATGTGAAGCTAATGGGGGTAGTCGGGAATCAAAGTGATAGGAAGTTGCTCTAAACCAGTGATTCTCAACGTGGGCGGTGGAAAGTTCCAGGGGGCAGTAGAAGCTACGGGTATAACATAGTATCCTATGGGTCAGATTGTGTTGGGGGCAATGAGAGAAAAAATTTTTAAACAAGGGGCGATAGGACAAAAAAGGTTGGGAAACTATGCTCTAGACCAACCTAAACAGGACTTCAACATGAGCAAATGAATGGAGCTTGTCTTTTAGCTCTGACAAGTGCATGGGCGATCATTTTGGTTTGAACAACCCACATTTCACTTATGAGTTGGTGTTATTATTCCGGGTGCAACTAGGATCACTAATCTGGGTATTCTTATTCATGAGCGGCTTTCTGAACATTGTTCAGCAGTGGTCAAAAAATTGATAGAATACTTGGTTTCATTCTCAAAAAGATCTCTTCTCGTTCTCTTAAAGTGGTCCTTTCACTTTTCGGGGGCTTAGTTCGTTCTGGATTGAAGTATGGAGACCATACCTACAGAGGGACATAGATTTGGTTGAGGGAGGTGCAGAGAACAGCTGTGCATGTTCTTGATAGCACATGGGGCTTAAACTATGAAGAGTGACTTGATTTTTTGAAAATGTTTACACTGGAAGAATGGAGGTGTCATATGAAAAGTGCAGGGGGATATGATTGAAGTGTTTAAAATTTTCAACAGAATGGATAAAATGGACCATGAGTTATTAATGCATCTTCAATCAACATATCGATTGATAATTCTAGGTTGTGGTGTCGCATGGAGTTTTCTCTAACAGGGTTGTGAATAAATGGAATATTTTACCTCCAAGGGTCGTGTATTCTAACAGAATTGACTCTTGGAATAAATCGAGAAGCTGTCCATACCTAGGTGAGACAACCATAATTTTTTATGGGCAGCATATTTATATTTCATCATAATTATTGGTTTTTATTGCTCTTATTGGGTTGCTGTATTTTTTATATATTTTAGATATGTATTCAACCATGGCCCCCATAAAGGGGTGGGGGGGGCTGACAGGGCTCCAGCCCTGATCCCCAGGACAATTGTCTTCATTTTTTGTTTTTTCACACTATAAATTAACTGGAGGGGCCATGAAAAGGCTGGCATGGGGGCCCGCCAAAGGTCCCAGCTTAGGGGCCTTGCTCCATGATGTGGGGGCCATGTATTTGACATCCATATTTCTTATGGGTATCTTTTTGCAACCACCTTGTTGAGCATTTTGTCTGTTGTGGCCTTTGTATTTGTATATTCTAAAACAGGATTTTTTAATTCCTTCAGACTGAATTCTTGCATTTTTTTCCATTTACCCATTGTGAGGAGTTAAAATGGGACTGTTTAATGTATATCAGCAATTACAATAACTTTTTAAAATGTATAGTATATTCCATAGATCCCTTTAGAAAGTCTTTCATTTTTGTTATCTGCCTTTTTTGTTATCTATATTCAACTTCCTTTTTACTAACCCTTATCCCTTTCTTCAATGCTCTTCTTTTATCAGTAAACTATGAGAGGTCGCCCATCCACTTTTTTACTCTCGGAATGCTCTTTTCATTTTAAAATAAAAATTATGCACACTATCCATAAATTAGTGAAAGTGTGATGTGGAAATGTGTTTTTTATGAACAAAGGGTACAACCTTCTGCAAAACAGAGGACAGCTTTGTTCTAAATTATTTCGATTGACTAACTACCCAGACTGATTCCAACCAGTCTTTGAAAATTCTCGCTATACTTTCTCTCAAAAGATCAAAGTTTGTTCTCCGAAAACAAGGAAATATAGAAGGTATATAGAAGAAATATAGAAGATCTGGTAAATATAGACTTGAACCTAATCCCCTGATACAATATAGAAAAATAGCTGTTCTATTTCTAGATTTCATGCATGGGAAAAAATTGCAGAAAAATATAAGGAGCTGAACTTAGATACAACTACATTAAGTATTTGCAATATGTATTACAGTGGGGTATTATAGTTCCCTAACAAAAAAGGCAGCGAAATTAGGTTTTTTGTAATAAAGCTTTGAATTTTATGCCCTAGTTTGCTGATTTAAAATAATAATAGATGTAATGCCAACATAAATTATGTTAGATTTGAAATTTTAATACAAAAAGTGGGAAAGTCTGGAGTTTTAGAAACATGAAGTCCAACGATATACTTTCAAAATATTGAAATAATACACCAGACAGCTGTTTTAAGGCTAATATAGCCCCTTTGTCAGTGGAAATTGCCTATTATAGCTCAGGCCACTTTCTGGAAAAAAACTATGTAATTATTTTGCCCAGCAAATTGCCTGTGCTTCTAACACAGCTAACAGGCTATTTCCACTGACAAAGGGGCTATATTAGCCTTAAAACAGCTGTCTGGTGTTTTACTTTTGTATTTTGAATGTATATCATTAGACTTCACCTTTTTGCACTGTGCTCCAAAGTTTCCATTCGCTTTTTTACCAAAAACTCATTAAATCTGTGAAAGAATAAGAATGTGTAAATTATTATGTAACATGCAAGTCTTAAACACATCGTAATAAGTGCATCCACCAATTGTGCAAGAAACAATCTTTGCAATAGAATATGTTTTTTTGTTTAGCTGATGCTGAATGACCCTTTGGTTGTACATTGAGTGAATCAAGAAACCCTTTGCCATATATTATCCTTAGTTGCCATCAGACATTCACGTTCAAGTGGGTTTTGGGGGGGGGAGCCGTCTCTCTCAACCCCCCCTGCTATTGTGGTGAGTTGATAAGATACAGAGTCAGAGTTGGGAAGAGTTCAGGGTACACAGGTTCGAACCCACCCACCTACAGGAAATTTTGTTTTAATTAATATGTCAGTTTAAATAAAAAAAATCATAATTTTTCATATCCTGAGGGGGAAGTATGCCATCATAGTCTTGCAGACTAATAGCAATAACTTACAGGAGAAAAAATAAACCTGGCTAAACCTTACCTTTGAAATGTGTAAAATTGGTCCATCTGGTGCTTTGGAAAACTAATAAGACCATAATAATAACATTATCTGCGATTTCAATAAGTGCTGTCTACTGTATATGTTTTTCTTCTGGTTCAATTCCACAGTTTTTGGTCTCAAACAATTACAAGAATTATGGTTGTTTTAGTTTTGTGATTAGAGAATATGATTTTTTAAAAGCTATAATATTTTCTTTGATCTTTTGATGAAACCATCAACAAAAAATTTCACAGGTTCTATATTGCATGAATATTTCAGGACATTAGTGATGATTTTGAAAGTTTCTCTTTGAATTCTTTGTTGGATGTTAAACCAGAATGGACTGCAAGTAAGCATGATCCTACTTGTCCTCACCATGTATCATATGAACAGAATGGAAATATTGGAATGCCTCCACCTTTACCACCAAAGAGAAAAACAGGTTTGGTTTTTCATCTGCTTCAGATTTTAAACAGTAAATGCGCTCTAAAATATGTACAGTGGAACCTCCCAAAGTGGACACTCCCATTAACAGACACTTTTTGGGTAAAGTGTAGTATGACTTCAGTGTATTTTTTTGCACCTTTTAATGGTCACTCCCCATTAGCAGACAAAATTTTCACTCCTATGTGTGTCCATTGTCAAGAAGTTCAACTGTATTTTCGATGTTTATTCTGATTTTCAGAATTTTGTAAAAATGTTTCAAGTATATGAAAAATTATTTTGGAAAAAAAAGTAATGTCTTAAAATAGGATTCAAAACAAAATGTAGCTCAACAGATACACTAGTTAAAAATGAGTATGTTGATACAAGTATGTAAGATTGAATGAAAATTAAATTCAGATACCATGTTGCAAAAATTTAGGCACTCCATAAAATTGCCCCATTTTCAGGAAATAATTTAATTGTTACAAATATTCTTTCATATTTTTGTTTATGCAAAAAACTTGATATACCATAAAAGAAATCTATATCATTCACATTACAAATTATATAAATTCAAACCCTGTTAATATGAAGTCAAAGAAACAAAAATATTTTTTATTAACCAAACTTTGTATCAACTGGCAAACAGTGATTTGATTATTGAAGAGAAACTTGAAAATAAATAATTTGATACTAGTCATGTGCTTATTTTTATCATGGAGTCAATAGCCTTTTTAATGATTTCTATACTATTCAATTTTCATTTTAGTTATGGCATATATGCAGATGTTTGGTAGCTATACACAACCCTCTCAAACAGAGTTTCTTCACCAGTCTGCCCACACTTATCACATTCTTCAAACGAACTGGCAAACTGAATATACATTCCAGTCAAAAAATTCATTTTCTTCTAATTTTATTGGGAATTCTGAAGATTCTTTGTTTGGCGATTGTACAAACCTATATTTGAATGCAGAAAATCAGAGCAGTATGAAAAATGGCTGTAATATAAGCAGTCCTCCAGCTTTACCTCCTAAGAAAAGTAAGCCTGGTGTAAGTATCCTAATTATGTAGTTTTATGTAAAGTTCTTTAGTATAAATTGAGGAGTGTTAAATGGAAAATCTTGTAAGTGCACCAAAAATGTTCTTCACAAGAAGAAAACTAATTTACTTAGTAGGGAACTTATAAGTGTGACTTTTGTAGTAGTTAAAAGTTAAATAAAAATGTTCCTAGGCATATTCAATGTTTAGACTAATTCAGTCTGGAATATGATTTTTCATTTTAACTTTTTAATTCTGAATCATTGCATGACGACATTGGTTTTTATATAATCAAGTGTTTGTATGAAATGTTGAAAATATTTTGCATGTAAACTTGTATATGAAAATTCCTTATTTTCAAAAGGAAACATTTCCTTTTTTTTAAATTCTCTTTTCACTTTTCGAAATTCATTTTTTCACTCAATTTTTACTTTCAACATATAATTTAAATATTCTTCCACTACTCCTATATAATAAATGCTGGGCTATTTCCACTTTGTAAAGCAGTCCATTTCCAAAGAATGTGTTTCCTATTTCTTCTACTATAAATTTAGTAAATGTGAAAATGTTCCCTTTTGAAAATAAACTTCTCATATGCAGTGAAACCTCTCTAGAGGCCACTTGGCATTCCAAGAAAATTTGGCTGTCTGCAGAGATTTCACGATCCAGGTAGATAGGGAAAAAAAATTTAATATTTTGAACTGTGGTATATAAAATAACTTTTAAGTAAATTTCTTTTCTTATAATTCATTAAAAATTCATGATAAACTACAATTATGCACAAGATATATGCGGTAGAATCTCTCTTATATCTAACTAAAGACCAAGGGTCAGCCCATTTAGAAACAGTCTGGTTTATCAAGGAAAACAGTGCAAAGTTAATTGCATATGTATTGTGCCATGCCAAATGTGCTGGGTGCTTCATCATGAAACATTGCAAAGTTAATTGCATATGTATTGTGCCATGCCAAATGTGCTGGGTGCTTCATCATGAAACATTGCAAGAAACAAATATTATTTAACCTTTAAATGGCTCAATTGTTTCTGAATGATCAACGTGATAATGTAAGAATTAAATTTTCAATGAAACAATCAATGTGACTTCTTGAGAGATTATCTACAGCAACTTTTGCAGAGAGAGAATTATTTTTCCATAAATATATTTCAAACTATTTTTTTCCTTAATTAAAAGAAAGACAAACAAAATAAAGATTGAATTTTTTGCTCAGTTTAAGAGTTGAACATCAGGCCTACACAAAAAGAAAATAATATGTTACCTGACTTTGACATGAGAAGAACATGTAAAACTCTCAAAATATTAAAAAATATTCAATAACACATTTGTATCAAATGTAAAAATATTTGAATAATAATAACATGTAATTAGATAATCTCACTATTATTTTGTATGCAGAGAAAACTTTAACTAGTATATTGTTCATTATTTTTGAAGGCATTCTGGTTTCAGAGAAAACTGGCTCTATTCAATTTGTATGTTTGGTTCATTAATATTTGGTAAATGTAAATGAAATGATGCTAATCTTACATTGGCATAAATATAACACACAAGCATTCCCTAGGGGTTTAGATCAGGACATTGATAGGTTCAGTGTCTTGTTAGAAGACTATTGCCTTCCAGAGTTTCTAAAATTGTCAGAAGATAACTAATAAGTGTGTTCTGGTATCTTTAAATCTTTGTCTGCCACTAAGAAAAACATTTCATCTTTTAAAAGAGATGGCTCCCACAAACCCTCGCAGATCCTCCTCTCAATTGCCAATTTTCTGTGGTTTTCAACTTCAAGGCATGAATGTGAATCTCATATCAAAAAGTCTCTTCACAGGGAGCAAATAGGCCTACAGCATTTAAAATTAACTCATCAACAGGAAAAGTTACCTGCATTGTTTTGAAATTAAAAAAAACTCAGAAGTGAGATGGTAGTGATTCTTTAAAACACATAACAGGTATTCTTCAGAAATAAACTTAACACTAGGTACACAATACATAGGCCTATACAGCATATTCCAACATGTACAAATTTCTTAGAAGTTTATGAGGTGCATGTGCCATTTAGTAGTAATAGAGTGTACTTGGTGCAGGTCCATGAAGTATTTTTTTCACCATTTTTTGTTTGAGGCCACTTTGTTAGATAAATGGCAGTAAAATCATGATTACACAGAGAATTGTGGATAAGGATAAGAAGAAATGATGGCTTTGAGTAATTTTTTTTTTCCATTTTCATTCATTTCTGTAGTTTTTGATCACAATTTAATATACATACATTCATATATCAACTCGCTGCAACTAGATCATAGGCGGGGGTCACTGGCAGAGCCGGCCGATCTAATGTATATGCATATATATGAATTGGCATGATCATGCCCCTCCCCCCCAGCCTTTACATAATCATTACTGTGCCCCCCCCCCAGCCTTTCAAATCTATCTCCACCTATGAACTAGATAGAAGTGATATGTATTTCTTCCATACCATTTAAAGTGCAATACCAGGTCAGAAACAGCTGAGAGTTTAATTTTCATTATTGTAATTCAAAGCAACTTATAGTTCAAATATGTTCATTTGAATTCAATTCACTTGTTTTTTGAAATTTATATCTGTACAAGCTTTTCCAGATTTTTCTTGAAACTTGTTTATTTTACTTATTGATTTTGTATGACAGTGTGAAACATTAACTACCATGAAACTTTTTAACAATGATTTGTTGGGGATTTGATGGTTGATCTACCTGTTTTAAATCGTTAAAAGATGAAGAAAAAAAATTAAGTGTTGGCTAAATGAAATGTTTTGTAGCTTTTCAAAAATTGTGTGATTTAGTTGAAAAAACTATATTGTTGTTATTATTTTGAACTATATAGAAGCTTTTATGATTTTTTTCTTTAGCAAAACACCTGCATTGCTTGCACCCTGCCAACTAAATGGTCTCCAAGTTCTGCTGAAAAAGTTTATTTGCCAAAATGTAACTACAAATCAGACAAGTAAGGGATGGAACTGTACCATTTTTGATGAAAAACTTGTTTACACATTGCATGTTTTGTGTAAAATAATTCTATGTTGACTTTTGACACTCATGCATTAACATCAAGTACTCAATTTCAAATGAGATGTGAATTGTTCAATTAGGTGGCAGAAAAAATAAATAAAATAAATATTTAAACTCTAACTTAAACTCTGTTATAAAAAACTTCTTTCGATACTATAACCTGGAATTATCTCAAACCAACCAATACCAGTGGCCATTTATTGAAGCACTTGATTGATGAATGTATCAATAGTTCTTGGTCCATCCCATTTTGAATCTTAAATAATTCAATTATACCCCATCCCCAGCATGATGCTCTTCCCCACTGAAGACATATTAAAACAACCAAGTATCTCATCATGGCTCAGGCTGTCCATACTAACTGGTGCCTTAATGCCTCTTCTTCGCACACCTTCAACCAAATCGATGTCCTCCTTCAAGTGTGGTATACTCTAGATCAAAGTTCCCCTAACTTTTTGATCCACGGCCTCATTCTTAAAAGTTTTCTTTTCTCATCCTCCACCCAACTTAAGCCAATCTAAAAGATCCTATTTTATACCTGTAGCTTCTATTGCCACTCTGGACCATCTTATGCTATGATATAAAAGTGAAGGGTTCATAATGGCTGGTTATGCCAAAGCATGAAGAGAATGGTAGTTGACCTCTTGGCAACATGTTTAGAAGAATGACTCTTGTAAATAGAACTAATGTCGAAGGACGTGCGTTTCCTTGCGTGAATCGATGTGTGAAAACATGTTCTATTTTAGCCAAAAAAAAGTGCATTTTCAGCATCCCTACAGCTGAACTTTGTTAAGACAAATTGACCTAATACAAATATGTGCTTAATACAAGTTTAATATATTCCACAATCAAATCTTTTGTTTTTAGTTGATGTAAAATATTTTCAATTTTCTTTTAAGCTTCATATTAATGATCTTCGACTGTATTTGAGTAAATGCTGTATCAGGTTACTTTCAGTAGCATAGCTTTTTTCTAGCTAAAATTTTGATACCAATTAAAATAGGTCAATGACCAGCCACTCACTATTTGTAAAGTAGGTTTATATATATATGCATACCACATTTCTAATGTATTTTCCAAAGTCAAACCCCCCAAATTACAAACCTGTTTTAGGAGGGGAGAAATTATTTCAGTTGTTAGGAAATAGAATCTTGCAAGTTATCAATAATTAAATTCATTTTGTTTTCATGTGTGTTCCATAAGCTTTAATTAGAGTTATTTCTGTGTTTCAAGTGTGTGTATTCTTGAGTGAAAACTTATCACTTGGCATTCATGTATTTTATCACATCATGACAGGTTTTTTCTCTTTCAGCGTTGAAAAGCCATTGAACTCCCCACAAAATGATGAAGTTCTGCATTCAGAAACAAATAGTTTAGGAGCTTTAGAAGAACCAGATGCATCTGAATACATAATCTACAAAAGTCCTGTAAGATTTAATTGATTTGTTATTCTCTCAAGTGAAGATGAAACCAATATTAACCCTAGAATACTAACTCTACGTCTCAGAAATGTAGTCAGTAATATAGGTAACATGCAGTTTTTATTTTAGTTAGCATTCTACGGTTAAATGATGAAAAAAATATATGTGCTTCTCAAAAACTCTCATTGTTATAAGTTTATTTTTGCACACATTGCAAATGAATTTGATATTTATACCTTATCATTATATTATAAATAAAACGAGCTAACTTATTTCAAGTGCAAGCAGATTGTCTCTTTGTCTAAACAGAAAAACTAGTTAAATGCATTTGTATGATTGGATCACAATAAAGAACTTATAAATGATCTAAAATAATCAGTAGATTGAATAGTTTTCATTAGGGCAATTTTTGATTGTGGTTAAAAATTTTAGTTGAGTTGTACTCAATTCCATTAAAATTTTCTCTTAAAAGTTTTTAATTAACTTGATTTATTTGACAAATCCTAATAGGTTTCTTCAGTTATGTTCTCAAACATAATATTTTTGTCAAATGAACTTATTCATATAAAAATAGGACAAATGGTGTAAAATTGTCATTTAAAAAAAGTTAAATCATGATTTTGTTAAAGTTGGCTTTATAATTGTTTAGAAAAATTGATAAAATGAGTCAAATTTATGTAAAAAAAATTTACCAAAATGATGAAATAACTGAGAGCATGATAAAAAAAAAAATCCTGCCCCATACAACATGCACCACGTGGTCTGATTTTTGGCAGAAAATCATAAGTTTAAAAAAATAAATGATAACAATGAAGCATCTAATGATTTGACCAAAAAATAATAATAATAAATCATTCTTGCTTCCATACATTAGGGTATTCAAGGGAGGTGGGAGTGTGAAGACTGTTTTAATTAAAAGGAGTATAAAGATGCAAACTAGTTTCAAAATGACTAACCCAGAATAAGTGGTTTTTTAAAAAACAAACGAGATTCAACCGAAGCAATTCCAAGACTTGATGGATAGTTTAGCATATTCAATTGCTTGCAATCAGTGGTCTTAATTTCTTGATTTGTTCCTGTATTTGTTCACATTTGGCAAATAGATGCAGGAAATGAATAAAAGTAATAAAATGTAATCATTTGATTATTTTTGTTGCACCACTGTTATTTTTCTGCACACCAAGACTAATTAGACCGGGACCTACAGTTTATTGCTGAATCTGAATGGCAGCATTCAACATTTTTTCCCTATTTGTCTCACAGAGGGGTTGTTGCACTTCAACAATGCCCTTGATGCAGTTATAATGTGTTGTGTGGTCACTTCATACCTCGATATCAGGAAAATACTGACAAGGAAGAACGAATCTGTTATCATACTCTCAACAATTCTTAACATCCTTTAGTATAGTATGCAAGTATTTTATCGACCTAAGCTACCACACTCCATAAAATGAAATGAAATAAACTTTTTCAGCATTAATTAATGTCACAAACTACATCTGTCATAAATGATTGCCATTTCAAAATAACCAATTAAAAATTAAATCAATTTACACACTGAGCAGCACAGCAGAAATCACTAAATCCTCTTCAAAATGCCATATCTTTTGAAGAACTAGGCTTTCTTCCATTTTTCAGCAGATGCAATCTAAGGGGTTTGGGGGAAAATGTTCCGCTGAGAGAAATTAACTTTAAAAATATCTGGGCTAGCCAAAGGTAAAATAAGAGGCTTTTAAGAAGGGAAGATATCTTGTCAATGCCGCTTGAAGGGTTGAGGATTTTGATCAACCAGTTAAAAATTTTAATAAAGTCCCAGCTCTTGTTTTATCCAAGTGACATTAAGATTGAATTAATATTGAGTTTAAGGCATCAGAGATAGATTTCTGTCTCTCTGCTGTGAAAATATAAAAAGCTGTTGATATATTTTACTGATGAGGTAGGAAAAACCGGTTTTCACTTAAATAAACTATTTTTTTTTAATATTTGTGTTGAATCAGATATTGAAAGGGAAAGCTAACAAAAAACACAGCTGTTGAACAATAAAGTATCAATGAATGTCAATAAATGATATAGTATCCAGTTTTATAAAGTAATGGCATCTTTTTTTTCTAAGGCTGGTCTGACTAATTATAAAAGACAAATTTATTCTCACTTATGTGAATAGCAGTTTTATATTCTGTAAGCGTCAGCTCTCCCTTCCCCAGAAGTATTAAGGAGCTGAACACCATTTAAGATATATTTCAACAGTTTTCATGGAAAGAACTGGTTTTGAAGCCAATAACCTACAGTAACCTAGCCTAAAACCAGTATCCTACATAAAATAATTGATTGTATTTCTAAGGAAATGATACGGTTTAAGCAAAGAAATTCTAGTACTAGGTAGAGAGAGAGAGAGAGATAGTTCAGCATTTTAAATATTTTCCAGCAGGGGTAGTTTTAATTTATTAATCTATTCTTGTATTTGGATGGTGATTTTTCTCCGCCAAGATACATGAAATCAGTAGACTATCTGACAAAATCATCATCCATTTCTACTGCTGCTACCTGGACATCATTAGCTGAAGTTAAGAGAGGCTGCAATATCTCTACTCAACAAGTCACTCTACTTTGTATGTTTTAAGGAAAAGGGGATCATCTCTCTGTGACCCGGCATGTAAGAGGTCCTGGGTTTGATTTCCGGTATGAGGTAATGACACTTTTTTCCAAGTTCACCTCGGCATAATATCCAGATAGCCTATTGATTTCATGTTCTTATATTTGTGTACATTATGGCAAATAGATGCCAAATGCACCATAAAAAATGCAGTACAACATTACACTATAAATCAGTGGCAAGTATAGAAATAGTTTGAAAAAAATAATTTGAAAACTTCCTACACACTAAGTGACAATCTTTACTGGCTGAATGAAAATAAGCATTTCTTGAAAAAATTATTTTTCCTGTAGATGCTTTTTTCCCAAGGATGTCTGTATGTGTATTTGTTGTGTTGTGGGAATTTTTTGCACAAACTTTGAAGTATTATCAAAAACGTTTTTTTTTCATTTATTACTTTTGTAAATATAGTTCATTAATTACTTTCTTTTTTTCAAGGGAGAAGATGGACCAGATATCAGAGGTGGTACTATAGACTCACTTATTGTACAAGCAACTAAAGCTACAAAAAATGGTAAATTTTTATTTTTTTCAAAGTGTGTAGCAACTTTAAAATGGTCTTTACATAGTTCCACTCAATCACTTAATTAATTCGCATAGTCACTTGCATCTTTGAAAATCAAATGAGATGCCTGTGAAAAAAGAATGTGAACTACCTAAGTTTGTTTTTGGCTGAACACTTGATCATCATAATCGAGAGCAGAGCATTGATGCCTTAAAATCTTTCAAAATCTCATCAAATAAAATTGCATGGTTTCTTTGGCTAAACAAAAAAACCTGCCTTAATTTTCTAAGCAAAGTAGAGTAGTTCCAGCTTCAAACTCATAACAATCACTGAGAGACTAATTCTCACTTTTTTGCCAAACTACCAAAGTCCTTAAACAGTTTTTTCCCTCTAGTCATATCATCTGGTTTGTTGCAGAAGCAAACAAAAAAATGTTGGGAAATTTAAATTCTGAAACTATCTCAACAAATCTTAGATATTGCTTCCTTAACTGCGTAGATAGCTCTCAACTTTTAATATTCTCTTATGTCTCTTTTTAAGAGCTCAATAGTCTACAAAAAAAAAAAGGTTTGGAAAGTAAACAATGAAAGGAGAAAAATGGTATTTGCTGCAGGGATCAAAAGCCAACTTCCAAAATTATATAACCTGTGGGCTTTTATGATGGGAAATTATTATATTTAAATATATTCCTTTGTGAACAGCCAATTCCTGCACTTAAAAATGCTTGGTGAGGACTTCTGTGAATTTCATAATAAATGATATTAACCCATTAAAGACGACTTTGATTTTTAGAAAGAATAAAAACACTAAGTATGTGTGGAACCACTATCACCATTTATTGGCAAAGAAAAAATTAAAATTTTGAATGGCAAATTCTCTTACCAACCTGCGTCAATGGGTTAAGTAAATGTATTTTTTCCAAATAATTGAAGCTTGAAAACTATTTTAAGGCATGTTATGTAAATTTAATAGTATTACAGCCAATTCTTAATAAGTCAAATTCTGATAAATTGAATATAGTTAAACCTTCAATATTACTTTAGTTTTAAAATTTTTCCTCAAGTCAAAGTTCTTTTGAGTGATAGATAGAACTGCTCACAACCCTGGACTGATGCAGAGCATCTTACTTCCATTACCTCAAATGAGAGAATGAGATGAACAAAAAAATTTCATTTATCCTTCTAGTAAGGAATTAAAGGTGTGGTGTGTGTACATAATTCAAGGAACGTCTTTCTTCCCTTTCCCTTCTACTTCAGTGTTTTTATAAACACTGACAATGAGAATGAACTTGGTCACCTGTGCTTGCAGATCATTTGTTGTATGTCTGGTCAGGTTGAAATCACCATTTTGTTTTCGCTCAGTTGTGAGTGTTGAACACATCAGTACAAATTTTGATTGTTCATAGATTTTTCAAAAATTTCAAAATCAAAAGTCGAAAGTTTCAGATTTGAAAGAAAGGCTAAAAAATTATCAATGACATGGAAATAAGTCCAATTTTCAAGAAAAAGTTCGTTATTAAAAAGAAAGGCATACCTCTGAATATCATATCAAAAATTTTAAAAAATAAGGACATTATTCATGCAAGACTCTCTTCAAACATGGATCAAATGAGATGCAATCAAAATGTATTTTTTAGAGAGAATAATCTTTTGCTTTCTCTTTATTTATAAGTTTTGTTTATATAGATTTTTTTTTTAATTTTTGTTTTCTTTTTTTACTTCTCTGAAATCTGAATTCCTGATGAGTCGAACTAATAATATCTCAAAGTTTTTTTTTTTGCCATCTGCTGCATATTCTCAAATTATTGAGATTTCACACTAGGTACTTGTGTATCCAAAGAATTCAGAATTGTAAATGTCATCTGACATTCTAAGTGCACTATTGATTATGCTTAGCATTGTTCTTCCCAGTATTCAGGTGGTGATCAGATGGTGAATTTTTTGCATCAGTGATCTGGTTCAGCATTCATGCTCTAGGTCAGGTATCTTCAACCAAGTACAGTGAAACTCTGCTTATACATGCTAAATTCCATGTAAATGAGAGACAAATATAATAATCTATTGCATTTACAAGCACCTAAAAGATGTTGTTGCCTATGCCCTGATTTCATATGCAAAAAATTACCAAAGCAGAATGTCTTGCATTGTTCAGCAATGAGCCCTCAGCCTACTGCAAATGTTCTGTGGTGAAAATTCCCATAATAACTTTTTTTTACACTTTTCTTAAAATTCTTCCAGATTCTTCTGCAACGTACGTCACACATTTTGGCATGTTCTGCTTTGGAGCACAAAGTCTTGATTGGCAGCTCAGTTAAACCATCATATTCAAGAATTTACAGTATGCTAGTCTGAGTTTGAACAAATGTCAGAGTTGGCATATGGGTGGTCTTACTCTTATTCTGTTCATTAACAGTGCTGACTACTTGGGAAAAAAGATTGAATTCTTTAAAAAGTTTGAGTTGAGCATGATGAAAATATTTTTTGCACAAAAAATCACAATATACCCTATTTTGGTATATAGACCTATAAGGAAACATTTCAGTATGTTACCACATCATACCATGCAGGGAAGTGACATGTTTGTGAGGTAGGAGAAACTTCTGTGAACATTGTTGAAGACTCCTTTGGTTCAGTTGGTCTGACATTCTCTCCTGACTAAAATAGGATGTCTTTTTTAATTATTCCGAATTCACTGATAACTCAGAATTTAATGATGTTATTAAATTAGCCCAACAGAATTAATAAATGTTGCAAAAAAAACTAAAAGAACTGAAATGCATTTCAAACTTCTACTTTGACTTAAAACTTTATCAAACTTCTACTTTGACTTAAAACTTTATCAAACTTCTACTTTGACTTAAAACTTTATCAAACTTTTATTTGTGTTTGGTGAAAATTTTAATTTTTAACTTTTTTCAGATTTTCTCTATCAGGAAGCATTTTTGACCACTTACCGCACATTCATAGCACCTCTTGATTTAGTCAGGAAACTTCTATGTAGGTATAACAAATTCATCTATATGTCTGACATGCGACAAAGAGCTGCCAGGAATGCATTTGCTCTTCTGATTCGAGTTGTTGATGATATGTGGTTAGTATGAATTTTATTTACGTTATTTATATTTAGCAGAAAAATTATGGTACATTTGTTGATACTTGAAATAAGAACATCATTAAAATTAGGAGATCCGCTTATTTAGGTGGAGAAGACAATAATTGTCTTAATTAATTATCAACCAAAATACATTAAGAGATTTTAGGAGTTTCCAGTCTTTTTTTCTCAGCAAAAAAAAAAAACACCTTACACAAAGTGTTTAGCATACAAAGCTCTCAATGACAGACATAGAAAAAGAGCTATTCAGATTGAGTATGTGCCGCTGTGGTGGTCGAGTGGTTATAGTGACGGACTCGCGATGCGAGGATCCGGGTTCGAACCCCACAGTGGTGGTCGGCTGAAGTTGGTTTTCTGTGGTTCCCAACTTCAAGGCTCAAATGCGAGCTGATCTCCCTGTTAAAGAGTCTCGCCACAGAGAGCAACACAGTCCTACAACGATAAATCATTCAATCATAACACTTCACTCATAGTTAGAAAAACTGGTGGCAGATGGCAGCACTACACATAACAAGCATTACAGAGAAACAAAAAACTTCACGTCTGGTTTCACTACACGTACACGCACATTCCCGCATGTACCGATTCATTGGGGGTTCCGCGGGGTAGGGGGGGTGTAGCAGTAGTAGGTAGGGCCTCCAAAAAATGGCTCGGGGATCCATGATGTTCTTAAGTCAGCCACCTCGTTGGGCAATTTGCCTGTTGTGGCGTTGTATTTGTTCGTTTGTTTGTATGAACCATTCATGCGTCCAAACTATTTGTGCTACTTGTAGCCACATAAATCAGCTGCTTGCCATGATCCACTTCATGTTGGTACATCAAAGAAGTGCCTAAGTGCGTTGCTTTCTAAATCCTGTGAGGCAAAAGAAGCTGTGGTGATGCAGTGTCAATTAGTTTGACAAAACTCGGATATATAGGGTAACAAGATGTATGGCATTTTACTAATAAACCATTGATCCTAGAGGCATACTTCCAATTAGAAAAAGTATCCAAGTAATGTACAAATATGCTATTCACGTTGCAAGGGGTTGTATAGTTATTAAAATAAAAAATTAGCTTTTTATATGGACACCCTGTGCTCAAAAACCCAATAAAAAAAGTGACAAAGGATTCTACACTTAGTAATTTTCTACAGCTAAACAATGAGTTTTAAATTTCTGTCAGACAAAGTTGGACTGAGATTTCAGTTCCCTGCTTGGGATGTATTAAGATGATTTCCTGAGGGCAGTGAAAGATCTACAAGAGAATTTGAACAAAGCTGGGTTTTACCGTATTCCATGCTCATGCAGTAGAGTATAATTAGCACCAACAAGAGAAAAATAATGACCAAACAACAAGAATACAAAAAGAAGCTACTAATATGGCCGGACATGAATGAATGAATGAATGCCAGAACTTTGCCACTGGACTTATCCCGTTGCCGAGATCTCTTCCAGCCCAGCTTCGTGGCAGAGTCTGGAACACTTTATTTACTGTCAAAAAAAAACAAAAAAAACATACAAACTTTTTTACAACATATTTTCCCCGGACAATTGGGTACTGTCGCGATTAACAAATTTTGTGGTGATTACAGACGAGATGGGATTAGGAGTTGGAGAAGTTTCGGGGTTTAGTTAAGATGAATGTACACACATATTATACAAATACAAATACAACGCCACAACAGGCAAATTGCCCAACGAGGTGGCTGACTTAAGAACATCATGGATCCCCGAGCCCCTACCTACTACTGCTACACCACACATGAACCCCCCCGCCCCCCGCGGAACCCCCCAACGAATCGGTACATGCGGGAATGTGCGTGTGCGTGTAGTGCAACCTGACGTAAAGTTTTTGTTTCTGTGTAATGCTTGTTATGTATAGTGCTGTCATCTGCCCCCAGTTTTACTAACTATGAGTGAAGTGTTATGGTTGAATGATTTACCGTTGTAGGACTGTTGCTCTCTGTGGCGAGACTTTTTAACGGGGAGATCGGCTCGCATTTGCGCCTTGAAGTTGGGAACCACAGAAAACCAACTTCAGCCGACCACCACTGTGGGGTTCGAACCCGGATCCTCGCATCACGAGTCCGGCACTATAACCACTCGACCACCACAGCGGCAATGGAGGTATGTTTTAAAAGCAATTGAGCACCCCCCCCCCCAGCCATCTCATCTGTTATCTTACACTTGCCATATTATATACACAGGATACAAAAAGAAAGAGAAATGAGAATCTTATTGTGAATAAATCTTATTGATATATATCCATCAGAGCGAGTCATCTCGCTTAACACCTTATTGGTGAGCAAATGGGTTTGATAACTTGCGACTAGAAGCCAGCATCAGTTTTATTGGGTTGAGTTCACTCGCTCCGGTGGATTTAATGAAAATATACAAAATAGAAGTATTGTGTGGGGGAATATATACAATTAGGGAGCACCCGTGGCATCTCGCTTAGCACCTTATTCGGTGAGCAACATGAATCCGACAATATGAGTACGCACGTGTGTTGTGGACATGAAATGCATGGGCAACTTGAATGGAGGAAAGAGAAATACACACATTTATATGCATATATATAACTGTCAGGTCGAGTCGTCTCGTCCTAAACCTATTTTGGTGAGCAATGTGTGCTTGATTTAAATGGGGGATTGTCTGGAGAGAGCCTTAGCTAAGGATCAGCTTCGGTCTTGTTGTTTTGGTTGACTCGATCTGGCTGGTTATATTTATATTTTTAAAAAAAATGGATATATATATATATATATATAATATAAACTACATGTAATGGTTATTATGAAACCATTAGTGTCGTCCTGCCTAGCACCCTAGTTAGAATAGCGGCATGAAGGACACTTGTGGTTATCACATTTACATCATTGTAACGGGAATGTTATAAAAATTCTTGTTCGGGTCCCGTTAGTACATGCTATATCATGTATTAGTAGTGGCAGTCATGTGGATATGATTTTTGTTGTTATTTTTATCCATTTCTGTTTTTTTTTTCCCCACTTATTTTTATAATATTTAAAACATTATTTTATAAATCTGGTGGACAGATTTCTTGTTTTTCGTTGGCGTGTATATATCTGACAAGGCTTGTAATCCTTGCTGCTGTGTTTTTGTTTTTGATTATTTGAGTGAACCATTGTTTTCTATTGTTTTCGGAATATTTGTACATGTGTAGATGTTTTGTAAATTTGCACTCTGTTGCATAGTGAACAGAAGTACCCACCATACCGCAGGCACATTTGTCTGTTCGGCGGCGTTTCCGTTCGTGTAGATATATAGGGAATGGGCCGTGTCCTGTTATGAAGATAGTCACCTCCCTATTCCAGTTTAGTGTGTTGTATGTGGCTCGAGGGACAATTTTGTGCACTTTCCTAGCTGTTGTTCCTTGGTCCCAAATTTGCTGCTATTTCTGGAGGGTTGCTTGTTTAAGTTGTCGCTTCAGGAGCGTTAGTGGGAAAGGGTTATCAAGTTGATTGCAGCTTTGGCTAGAGAGTCTGCTCTCTCGTTTCCAAGATTACCTACATGGGCCTTGGTCCAACCTAGGAAAATGTTTGGGTTATTTAATAGACGCCGCCTTAATACACGTACTATTGTGTTTCTATTTGTTGGATCTAGAAGTGCTTGAAGGGAGGAGCGGCTATCAGTTATTATTAAAACTCGCTCTTCTGCTCCCGTTGCGTATTGTGCAGCTGCTTCTATCGCTAACAATTCTGCTTGGAAGTTACTATTGTTTTTATCTAGCGCTGCTTGCCACGTTTGCTTTTCTGTATTGTTTGTGTATACACAATAGGCTGCCCTGACGCCTTCATCGGTTTTGGAGCCATCTGTGTATATGTGGGTGTTTGCTAGTTTTATATCGTGGCCGTCAATCGAAATTTGATTGGGGATAGTTGAGCAGGAGGGGTGGTGGTGCCAGCCATGCTCCCGTGCTTCAAAGTTATTGGGGTCAAAGTCTAGAAGTTCTGGTTGAATGTTTTTCCTAAACCTAACTGCGTTTGTGTAGACTGCTTCCATTTGGAGCTTTAGGTGTAGTGGGCAGTTGCCTGTGATCACTTGGAGTCCGAGCGTAGCTGTTGTGTCATAGGCTCCGGTTATTGTTAAAAGAAATTTCCTCTGTGCACTATCTAAAGCCTGTTGTGTTTTTTTGGTTGGATGCCTATACCAAGCTGAGGCGCCATGGGCCAAGAATTTCTCGACCACTGTCTTGTAGATAGTGTTCCTAATGCTTTGTGAGATGCCCCAGGATTTTTCTGCTATTTTAGTTAGTTTAAAATGGAAGCGAGTCACTTTTAGTTTGCGTTCATTGATGTGTGATTGTCAGCCGAGGTCTTTTTGGATGGTTACGCCTAAATATTTGAGATTGTTTATGCATTTAATATTTTTACCATTAATTTTGATCTTAGGGGGATATTTATTTTTTGTGAAACAGAGAAATTGTGTTTTTTCTGTTGAGATTTTGAGGTTATGTTCATTAAGCCAATTCGAAAAATCGTTAAGAATTTTAGTTGCCTTTGTCACTAGCTGTGATACATTTACTGACCCTATCACAAAGGCCAAAAAGGATTAAAAGCTCCTTTAATATCGATACTTATAAAGGCGACGTCCAGTTCTTTGCTCTTGAATTCATTAATTTTAGTGAGTATTAGGTTGAGGGCATCATCTATAGAATTACCTGACCTAAAGCCAAATTGAAGGTTAGAGTTATAGTTTTGAGATTCCAGGTGAAAGTTGAGTCTTTGAGTCAAAACTTTTTTCAAGACATTTACCTCCTACGGGCAAAAGGGTTATTGGACGATACGAGTCGATTACATCTGGTTTTTTATCTGGTTTTTGAAAGAGTATTACTTGCCCTATCTTAAAGATGTTGGGGAATGTTTTTAGTTCGAGGCATTTGTTGAACATCGTGAGGAAAAGAGTTGGGTATTGTTTGTGTACATGCTTGATTTTTGGGGCCGTCAATACTATCAGGACCTGGGGCTTTGTTTGTCAGTATCAGTTTTATAGTCCTATCCACTTCAGCCGGACTGAATGGAGGGTCATTGTAGTTCGACGATGTCATAGTGTTCGTGCTCTGTGCGGAGGACGTAATATGGCCGGACAGAGAAATCTGTAATTGCACAACACATTATAGAACCCAACCATAACATTATGTTCAGCAAAACCAAAGTTTTATCCCAGAACTCAAAACTATTTCTCTGAGATTTTCATAGAAGCTATTGAAATATAGAAGCACAGTATTTTAACAGGATATAGGAAAGAACGAAAATGAACAATATTTGGGTTACAGTATTAAGTAAAAAGTAAAAAATTTTGTCCTTAGCAAACTGAGAGACCAGTAATACAGCAGACACCCAATCACATAATACCAACAAAATTGTTCAGTCAGATGAACTGAGAAAACAGTTCTATGTCTAAAAACCAATAAAATAATATAAACAAAACCACTCAATCCCTAATAAGCACTGTAAGCCAAACCAGCACAGTTCATAAATATGGCTCCATCACCTGCTTATGCAAGCCACGTGACTTTTTTTGCGCGAAAGCTGTCATGGTGTAAGGTTGCAAGAGATGCTGCTCCCCTGGGTAGACAGTTGCTGCTGCTGAGCCAGGTGGCTCCGATGGTATTAACGCCTATCTGAACTCTGTTGCTAAGGCTATCTAATTATAAGGGCATCTTACTGCCGGACGGAGGTCCGCTGTTATTTCACTCATAGATATTCAGCTTCACGGAGATCCTATGGGTGGAGACCTGCCAGTTCTGCTCTCAGTTCTAAAATATTGCTGGAAAATTTCAACAGTCGCATGATTCTGCTGCTGAAGCCTGGTCTAGAAGGAAAGATATCCTGAGAACGTCACTTCCTGGAAAATAGCATCTGTTTTAGACTACAAGATAGATCCTTTTAGTTACTTACGCTTGGCATTGCAATGGTAAATACTCACATATTTTTAAGTTGTGCTACGTGCACATGATAGCCAGGGCTGCAACTAGATTTTTGGTCACTTGGGGCAAGTGCGCATTTTGGCGCCCCTTCTAATGTTGAAGGAGAAGTTTGAGAATAAAATTTGCACTCCATCTGTGTGTGGTCCAGCGCCCGGGGCACGAGGCCCACCTGCTCCCCCCTCCCCCCAGTTGTGGCTCTGATGATAGCTATCCCTAATGATCCTCAATTATGGCATAAATAGCAATAGAATTAAAAATTCTGATAAAAAGCAAGTGTGATGTGACCCGCACAAAAGTGAGTTCAAAGTTAAATTGAGTTGCATAAAACTCTGTTGAACCAATACCTTCTAAAGCAGAAGGCCTGACCCCGAGATTCATGACGTCATCGAATTCCGTCGTACGAAACCCATCTTCCCTGTAAGATCGTTTTCCAGCACCACACTAACGCTGATGTGTTATAACACATCGACCCACGTTGCTATATTTTTTCTTAATGTTATATAAAAAAAGAGGCTAAATTATTAAAGACTTGCACTCGAATAGACAAGTTTATACTTATAATTCATTATTTCCAAGTATCAATTAGGGCCAGAGTTTTGATAAAAACTTAATGTTTGAAAAAATTACCTTTTGACCTCAAAACTTCCCCAAGAGCATTAATTTTTCAGAACTTCATTTCTGTTGACTTTAACCAAAAAAATATCCATTGAATACCAAAAGAAAATTGAGAACAATTCAACTATTTAGTATCCTTTATTTCTCAACACATACAATATATATTTTAAGTCATTTATAAAAAAAATAAATATGTAAAAGGAACTTTTCAATAAATAAATATGATAAATAACTTGCGACTTATAAGTTCTTGATGAGAATATTCTCTTGTTATTTATAATATATAGTTACATATAATATCCTTGAGAACATTCTCTGGAAGAACTACTTTCATACTTTCATAAATTACTGGGGATTTTCATGTAGAAAATAATTATTCTGAAGTTATTAATAATAGTGCTTGCAGAGAGAATATTCTTCAGTTACCAAAATCTTTCCAGAGAGTATCAAGAATATATGTAATAACATGTATTATAATAATCTTGATAAATAACTTGAGAATATTCTCTAGTAATTTATAATAGTTGTCCTTTGAGAGAATATTTTCTGTCCCCATCTCTCTTCCCGTCAAGATGGGAATGTTGAAGTTTGTAGACCACAAATGAAAAATTGAAAGCAAGAAAATTAAACCAACAGAGCTGAATTGCACAACTTTTAAAAGAACTGAGTGATACAGAATTTAAGTGTATGTGCATTAAAGAAAACAACAGTTCTGTATCTTCTTAGAATGAAAGTGGTTGTATAAGAATAGCTTCCTTTATCAATCAACTTTGATTTAATTTCTTTTGTTGTGAACTTATTTCTAAAAATATATCTAATTCTAAAATAATTTTTTAAGGTTTCTAACATCTTTATATAACCAAACTTTTAAAACCTCTCATCATGATCTGAGAATATTCTAGAAATAAAAGTTGTCATTGGGGGTGATTATACCAAAAATTGTTTTGTTGTAAATGTTTCGGGCAAAGAAAACTGATTTATATTTCACAATATAAACAAAGTTAGTAAAAAAAAAATTTAATTTAAAAGAAAAATGAATATTCTCGATTATTCTCTAATTTTTACATCCAGGATAATATTGGGATAATATTGATAATATTCTCATTATCCGAGAATATTCTCACCTCATATCTCTAGATTCAAGTAGTAAAAATCAAAAATAGTGCTTTTTTGAAAATGTCACCACTTTCCTTTTTGCATAAAATTTATTGACCTTTAAAAATACCTACCTATAAAATTTATGACCTTATTTTCCTTTAAAAGTGCATTTTTATTTGAAGGTTCTTTAGAAATACATCAGAAAAAACTCCACAGAAAATTACCCCCTCCCACATACTAAAACTTACCTCAAAGAAATATTGTTAGTACCTGTCTATATTTCCCAAACCTGGCTTTTGAATAAGTATTTGTATATATTTTCCAGTTAAAACATGGAAAACCCAATTCATCAACACAGTATTTTGTAATTTCTAAAGAACCCAAAGTTGTTCATCATAACGTACTGCAAGTAAGTCTATTTCGAAAATGCCCCTTCTGCGCCAATCACTGACAAATGTAGATTAATTTTAAGAATCACATTATGAAGCAACATGTGATCTATGTTCAAGAAGGCCAAAACATGGACCTCACGCAATTCATAGGCGGGACGAAATTCTATTTGAAAAAAAACCTCAATTGTTTAATACAGCCAGCTTTTCTGATAATTTTAATCAGATACACTATCAGGGAAAAAATGGTCTGGCCCTGTATGTTGAAGGGCAAGGATGAACATGGAAATTTATATGGGGACTAATAGACAAACCCACTATTTTGTTATTAATGCAATTAATTATCAGTTGCGATGGCTACAACAATAAAGCCAATAACATCCAAAGTGGATCACACAATTTTGAGAATTACATTATGAAGCAACGAGCCATATATGTTCAAGACAGGTAAACTATGTATCTGACCAAATTTATATAGACATGGGGAAAATTCTAGTTAATATTCTATGATTACACACTACTCCCACGTTGGTATCAATATAATCATCACTCAAATATTTTAAGTTGTTTTGTGTGGTGAGAAATTTGTTAATTTATATGGAAAAATAAATTGACATTTTTTTAACCTAATAGCCTAGCCCAGATAGAATGCCACCACCCGTCCCAAAGAATTTTGGCATTATAACAGGTAATATGGTTGGAATAGTGTTTCAGAGGGGCTTCATTACATAAATTCACACATTTATAATGAAACACTTTGTCTTCTTAGTTATTCTATAAATATTTCAACTCTCATTTAATTTTAAGAGAAAATTCACGAAATTTTAAAAACTGTACATCATTACTTGAATATTTCTTTATATAAAACTTGAGACACATATTTTACTTACCTTTGAAATTATTTTAGTTCTACATTACATTGTAATCCCAATATAGATATCATAATAATCATATTTATATCAAAAATTTAAAAAAAAAATCACCCTGGCGAATAGGGTTGGTTTGATATTTGAGTGACTATTGTATAACATCTTTACAAACTTTGTGATTTGACTGGTGATGGTGGTGCTGCTTGGTTTTACTGCAAACTAAGGTTTTTGCAAAAAACGATATCTTTACCTAGAAAATGAGTTATACAGAGCTTGCTTTGAACTCGCATGTAAATGACCACTGTACCATCATTTTTCTTGAACTGTTTCTCTCCTTAGGAAAAGGCTCAAGTGTTGTGGTGGCATGTTTTTTTTCCAAGGCTAAAATTTTCATTAGCAATGACCGAACAGGACCATTTATGCCGAAATTATCAACTTTTCTCTTTCATACACATCCATACACTTGCACAAAACACAAACACATATCTTCCCTTCTTCATAGGCCTATCTGGGCTGTCTGTAGTCCCACAGTCAGCCCTTATGGAGCTGGGCAGGGGGGAAACTTTGATTCTGGTCTGGTGGTTCTATAAAGTCCTCACTCTTCTTGGGCGCTCAACGAATTCACATGATTCTGGTCTCATCCCATGATACTGTCCAAGTCATACACACCTATTGACATGAAATAAAAGCATCATTAGAGGTTTGAATTTTTTCAAAATTTGTGAATGTATTTAGCTGAAATTATAACATTAAAAAAAATTTAGAATTTTCATTGCTTTGACCCTAGCAGGTCATACCAAGGGACCCAGTTTCAGGAGGGGGCATGAAATAAAATATTTCCTATCACGTAATTATTTGAAGTTCCATCACAAAGGCTCCAATGAGAGATATTAGAGTGGGATCCACTAAAAATTTTATAGGAGCCCGGCTCCTGGATGTG
The DNA here is from genome assembly GCF_987345545.1 of Pholcus phalangioides. Taxonomy (NCBI): domain Eukaryota; kingdom Metazoa; phylum Arthropoda; class Arachnida; order Araneae; family Pholcidae; genus Pholcus; species Pholcus phalangioides. Next base: position 27,775,455 of record NW_028301600.1, read on the forward strand.
AGGTGGCGGCAAATGAAATATATTTTCTGTAATTATTCTAAATTCCCTCCAACTGTTTATTCTTTAAAAACTTCTTACGTTGAAGGATAACAAAAAAAAAAAAAAAAAGATTCAAATAGCACAGTGCCAATTATCAATTAACTTAATAAAGCCCTATCCTTATGTATAGCACTGAGTTTATGAAAATTGCGATTATGAAATTAACTATGTTTGCAATAATATTACAGAATATTCATCAATGCATTTCATGTAATAGTAAAAAATGAACTAACCCGTGTGATTTTATATGCAGCTGTACAGATAGGCCTATACTTCCTTCCACGAAGCTCGCTGGTGGCCAGATTAGCTGTTGTTTTCTCCAACTTATTCTTTTTAAGGGACTTGTGCAACAGTATTGTTTATTACCTTGCCCATAAATTAATAAAATAAATGTTTAAAATAGAAATTTATCACTAAAAAACTGCGTGCACGTGAGTGCTTACTGTTGTCGCTTGTCAATATGGCGATCAGGGAAGAAAAGCTATCGACGGGGAAAAAACAGGCCGGAGTTTTGTGACGGAGTGTGATGACATCACAGCATCGAAAAATCGTGGACGAAGGCTTCTTGCTCTAGAAGGTGTTGGTTGAACCCCTTCTTTAGAAGTAATTAGAAGATGAAATTATTTTTTCCCTAATGAGGAACAGGTAATTTGTGAAATATAGAGTAATGTTAAATGCATGCTAAAAGCTTATAAGAAACTACTACTACAAAAAGCTTATAAGATGCCTATGGATCTGAAAGCGATGAAGTCTTCAGGACTACGCAGACAACAAAATTTATTCTAGAACTTTTCCAAGAGCCTTTTGGTAAATGTACCCCCAAATGCTGAAGAAAGAGAATTTTAAAGTCTTCCTAGCCAATCAAAGGGGGAAGAAAAGCTAAAATTATGGCAAAGAAAAAGTTAGCAAAAGCTTTCAGCAAGGAAAATCCCATGGAGCAAATAGACGAGCCCCTAGAGAAAGCTCTGACACTTGAGGTTGTCCCACCTGAAAATACAGCAGTAATGAAATCAGCTGTAGAAAGTGGCTCATCTCAGAGCCCACATGAAAATTCCGTAGTAAATAATGAAGACCCACACCCTGAGAATTCTAATTCTTGGATCCTAGTGGTCAAGAGAAGCTAGAAAAAAGTACCACCTATTTTCTTTTTGAATTTCAGCCAATGGAATAACAGCCTTAAGGAACTCTGTAGAATTTGTAATGAACCCTTTTCGGCGAAAGCCTCTAAGAACAGTATTATGTTGAAACTTAATTTGGAGGAAGATCACCAAAAAGTTAAGGAATTTTTGATACCTTCAGATGTAAACTTCAATACTTTTACTCTGAAGAGTGAGAAACTGATTAAAGTAGTTATTAAAGAACTACATGTGGAGTCAAAGGAAGAAGATATCTGCAAAGCACTCATAGATAATAACTTCTCGGTCTTGCACGTAGTACAGCTAAAAAGCTTTAGGGAAAGAAGTAGTAACAATGAATGAATGTCCATTCCCGTATGGCTAATGGAGCTGTGAAACATTCCAACCAATTAAAAAATATATGCCCTTAGATCTCTTAATTACCTTGCTATCAAGATTGAGAAATTTGAGAAAAAAAAGTGGTATAATTCAATGCTACTCGTGCCAAAAATGGAATCATTCATCAGCATCCTGCTCTCAACTTGCCATTTGTCCAAAATGCTTGCTGAATCATAAAACATCAAAGTGTAAAATCTAGAATGGAATAGATGATTCATGCTGTAGTAATTGTGGGGAAAAACATGTTGCTTCATTTAAACTTCAAATGGAATAAATTCTCTGATTTCAGATAATCAAAATCAGCAAAGAATGGCTGGAAAAAGTAAAAAATCAAACAAAAAAAAATGTACCACAGAAACCGTACAGGAATGAAGGGAAGAATTTTCATTGGCTGGTGACAAAACTACTCAGATCAGCACTTCTAATGATAACAATACAATTGTTGATTCAACCATATCAATCCCAATGATGGTATAATCAAACAGTGAGAGAGAAAAGAGGAATCAATCATGCCCAGAGCTTGCTAGCATTACAAAAAATCTTTTCTCAAAAATAATGATGGCTAAAACCAGGAAATATCAGTCTTCTTTGACAAGTTCATCACACTGAAAAAGAGTTTCTCAGTGTGTTAGATAAATAAAATCTGTGACTAGAATGTCATTATGACACTGTAAAGATGTAAATACGAACTTGGTAATGCAGACGAATCCCAAATAAGGATAATTTTTTTAAATAACTGTATATAATATTTTCTTCTTTAATTTTTGCTTTTTTTAATAACCTTTTTGGTGTTGGTAGTCTTTACTTTTCAATTAAAATTTTCTCTTCATTTTATCTTGTAAGCAAATGTATTTCTCTCATAAAAGCTCTCAAAAAGAAGCAATCCAATTATTGATATTAATTTTAATTAATATTAATAAACTATTTTTACTAGAAGTAGGCATTTTCTAACACCACCACCAGGTAGGATAGTATAAATGACTTCCTCCGGTGAAAACCAATTAAATTGCAATGCCAGTGCGTATGAACTGTTTCCATGCTGTTACCATGATATGAACTGTTTCCATGCTGTTACCATGATATGAACTGTTTCCATGCTGTTACCATGATATGAACTGTTTCCATGCTGTTACCATGATATGAACTGTTACCATGCTGTTTCAGGACAGCCTTTTCCGATGAGACGGTGGTGACGGCATCTAGCAGGAAAAAATTGAAGTTGAGATCTTGCTCTTCCTCGTAGATTTCACATCCTTCCCTTGAAAAATTACTCGTAAAATTCCCCGAATTCCACCTAAATTTTTTGCAATAGTTTTTCCCACCGGACTTGACTTTTTCCCTACACACACATTTTCACCACATGCACACACATAAGGTCACCTCTTGATCTATTTGTAAGATTGGTAGAATGGATTAATCCACTGACATGTAACATTCTATTCAGCTCGTAGCTCAGCTTATGCAGTCCCCCAAACCAGAAGAAGTAAAAATGCTGCTCCTTTTCCTCCAGAGAACATCCTGAATAACACTACCGGGCTCCAGACTCTATTCCGTATTACATCTGAAGAGTCTTGGTACTAGAGCAAAGAGAAGTAAAAAATTGTACGAAATTCCCAATTTATATATCTGCCTTACCACCCGAATAACTATTGCCTTGGGAATGAAGAAAGTTGAGAGGGAACTACTTCTTGAAGAAGATTGAAGATTGTTGCTGTTGATATACAGGGTGTTCCGTTAATGGACCGACAAACTCAGAGGGTTGTTAGTAGGTATCAAGAGGAACAAAAATTGTAATGGAACATGGTGTCGCAAACCACGTTGAGAGGGTGAAAATCGTGAAAAACGCATGCAGGCTCTGAGTCCAGAGGAAACGAAAGGTGGATGCCAGTTGATTAATGCATTTGTGGGTTTGTTCAACATATCTGATGTAAGCAGCATCTCAAAGCGCATACGCTGGGGTAGGATCATGTGCTGCAGATGACGTAAATTAGCACTATTGCAATAGTAAGCATGTCTAGCAGTTAGTTGTCTGTTTCAATGAGTATCGTGATGGCTGACTACATGAACGAGGAATATGCTAATATGCATCTGATTTACAGTTGAGCAGATAGAAATGGCCGCTTAGCACAGCGGATGTACCCCAACAGCAATATCCAATGAGGCGTTGCCCACACCATACTACTTTCGCCATGTTTGATCGACTACTACGGGAGACGGGGACCTTTCACCAAGCATGCCATGATGCAAGGAGGCCGAGCAATGTAATAGTTAATCAAATAAATCTTTTTGTAGTTATTATTGCACTTTTTGTCGTTCCAGTGTGAGTCGAAATCTGCATGCATTTTTGTCATTTTCACCCTCTCAATGTAGTTTGCAACACTATGTTCCATTGCAATTATTTTGTTCCTCTTGATGTCTACTAAAAACCCTCTGAATTTGTTGGTCCATTAACAGAACACGCTGTATATGTACTCCACATTTACTTGATAGAAAGACAGCATCTGTCACCATCATCAATCATTTTCAGTAGTTGTGTTTGTGAGTACAAAATTTACAAGTAAAATGAAGTTTAATGAAGTTCGTGGATTTTTTAAGGTTGATTTATATGTTAAAAACTGCTTTTGAAACTATGAAAAAAAACTGCACAACTGTGTATTTCAGAAATGGAGATTGCTAAAATACTGCCACGTAGCAATATACATTAGAGGTTTTGGTTTACATTAGGCTTGGGTTCTCTTTCTGTTAACCCTTAAATGGCTTGGTGGGGGGGGGGGTCATCTTGACCCATGCATTGTTCATCTTGCCACCCCTTGATAAATAAATGCATCTGGACCATATTATTTTCAGTACCTTTCAAGCTAGTTGTTTACACATGTTTGACAAATTTATGATGTTTTTACTTTTTCCTCCCTCTACATCATTGATCAAAGTTTCCATGAGGTCAAAATGGCTCCACCACAACACTTGAATAAGGCTTTTATGTCTGATGGCTGCAGTGTTCAGATCGAGATAGCATCTCGGAAGAGTGGCAGTTTTCTCAATAATGGTTTCAAATTAATCATTAAACATTGGCTGTCCGAGGTTTAGCATTAGGATAGTGCTGATAGTGAATTGTATGCAAGATCTGTGTGATCAACATGTTGTGTTGTTGTTTGCAAGGACTGTGTTTTTGACTTTGAATAAGACTAATTTTGGTGCTTGTGAAAATATAGTAAATATTATTTTAATTTGTAAATTTTATTTTCTGGGTATATTTTAATCATATCTGTTCATTTTTCAATCATGGAAATTGAATTTAAAAAGTTTAATATATTTTAAAAAATTTCAAAAGTCATGTATTCCTCCATTTTTTTTCAAATGTGTCTTAATAAAAGATCATTTTGAGAAAATAATTTAAAAACTTAAAAAAAAATTTTTAGTGACATTATTGATAGATGGAAGTCCACATGTGAAAAACCCATTGCTTTTATGAAAACTTTTTTGTTGATTTTTAAATGCATTAATACTTGCTGGCAGGGGCGTCGGAAGGTTTTTCTAAACTGTGGGTGCTTGTCTTTAGCTTTATATTGGAAATTTTAATTTCTGAATCAATTCTGGGGGTGCTCGGATCCATGCCAAAAATTACTGGGTGCTTAAGCACCCACAGCACCCTCGGCTCCGACGCTACTGCTTGCTGGGGTCAAAATTTCACCACGATGCCAGTTACACACAGAATTTTCATAACGTCAGTTAAGGGTTAAGTGACATGAAAAAAAAAAAGGCATTCAGAATCATATTTAACCAGCTAAACTTGGTTTAATTTATCCTCATGTATAAAATGAGGATGGTGCAAAAAAAAAAAATAATCAAGTGCTAGAAGTCTACTTGTAGGTTTTTCAAATTCCTATAAGAAATTTTATTTTGAATGTTTGGGCATATTATTTCAGTATGTTCTTCATTTTGCTAGTTTAATCTTTATTTTTATTTCAATATTCAATACTGTTTACTATTTACTTGGCATCAAAATTTTACCACATTGAAATATTCTCTTTTAATGAGTGCTTACTTTAACTAGCATAGCTGATATTCAGATAGATGTCCTTTCTCTGTTGATGGACTTTGTCTTTCAACTGGTGAGCAGAGGAGAGTTGATTCTTGCTCGAGCATTGCGTAAAAAAGTTGTAGAAAAATGTGAAGCTCGTCAAAGATGTCTTTTAAATACTCCAGTGCTTCTACCATCAATGGCAATATCTACCCGTCAAGCTTCACTGGTTGACTTCAAATCTGAATATTTGGCTGAACAAATGACAGTTTTAGATGCTGATTTATTCCAAAAAATTGAAGTATGTTTTTAAGTTTTTAGACAACAATTTTTCTGATTAAAAAAAAATATTATAATGCAGTGAAACCTAAATAAGGAGATACTTATATTTGTGGCATCCTTTTTTTTTTGCAGCAGAGTAAGGTTGGGGTCTAACTAACTATAGACTTTATGGACTTAGTAGAAATCACATCCGTATTGCAGTTTGTTCTCAGTAAATTGAAGGCCAGTCTGTCCATGGTTGTTTTAACACAAATAAGAGGTTAAAAAGCTTGTGTTGGCATCATGTGCTGAAAGCTGAGAATGAAGGGTCTGGCTCAGGACGGGCATTTCAACTTTTTCCAGTGGGGGGGGGGCAAAGCACATGTACTCAATGTATGTATATATATATACCATTTTTAGTGTATTTTCAAAAGCCCCCCCCCCCTAAATGACGGGCTTGGTCTGGCTCTTCCTCAAAACAGTATACATGTCTCTCATAAATGCTTGACTCAAATTCAGTAAATGAAATTGTAAAAAAAAATTCAATGGGATTGAGACTACTAGAAATCTTTAATTTCATGGGAGAAGATAATTTTTTTCCTCTCTTCAAGATAAGACATGTATTTTGGGCAATTTGCCTGTGGGGTCTTTAGAGTATATATTATGCATTTTTACGTGGTGCTTCTGAAGCTGAAATTTGTTAACATACTACACACATGCATATACAATACATAAAAAAAACAAAATAAAGATAAAACACATATACAAACAACATGCATGGTCCACTATTGTTGTGCCTAAGAGATCAGTACGATCCGTCCAAGGCAGACTATATTGAATATTTATGTTGGTGGCAAACACACACACACAAAGCGAAGTGAATAATGTGGCCTTAAATATCGTTTTCTCAATCAATCTAATAATGTGTCAATTTCAGTTTTATTATAATTTTAAATAGTTTCTGAAGCAAATTATTTTCCATTTAAAGTATAGCAGTTGTATGTTATTGGTTATTTATATAGTGGATAATGGATTTACAGAAGGAGTTTAAATTTTTATCATTTTTTAAATCACGGTTTAAGTTGTAGTTTCTGGGAGCGAGGTAATAAAACTGCTTTTGGAAAATAGTTTTCTTTGGTTTTTTTGTGAATGTGATAGGAAATTCCCTGTCTGCTTTCTGGGTTTGATCCAGTTTTGATTTCAAACCATGAAGAATTTATCTGTATAAACATTAATATATTTTAACCATATGTAATTTGCTGAGATTAAAATGGAAATCATTTTGATAACAAGCTCTGTTTGAATGAAATATTGTACATAATATTTTATTTATATACACTGCTCAAAACAATTAGGGGAGCAAGCAAAAAAGTGAAGAAAACCGTGCGAGACAGCCACGTATTGGCTTACAATGGATAGTACACGCGTATCAATGCGCAATACAGAAAAAAGACGTAAAAAAATTTGGAATTAAGCTTTAATTCTTTGAAAATATGGAAAAAACATGAAAAGATGATTTAGGGCAAGAATTTGGTTACATGTAAACGATAAAAAAAGTACTGTTTAGACATGATGCATGAGTTTTAATAGGGCGTGTGGTCTCCTCGAACAGCTAAGACTGCTGCACACCTGTTTGCCATGGATGCGATGAGGTTATCGATCAGACTTTGGAGGATACTGTTCCACTCCTCAAGAAGTGCAATCTGCAAGTCTCGGACAGTAACAGGCGGCCTGTTTCTTGGAATCGATTCCACAGCCTTGCAACAACACTTCTTGCGACTCCAACAGCGTCCGCGACACTACGTTGTGTTTGCCCGGATTCCAGTCTGCCTATAACACGCCATGCCATGGATTCTGGTAAATCACGTTGTTGAGACATCCTCAAGTCACCTTGTCTCAAAAAAAAATACTGCACAATCGAATTTCACAGTTACGGCAGTAAAACAGACGTTTCTGCAACATCCCGATTTCTGCCCTTATCTCCTTTTTCTGGTTTTTGACGTCATGAACTTTGATTTGCATATGAAGTTTTCTTCTTCCGTTTCCTGCTAGGCTTTAAATTATGGATGATTCATTTTATGTTACTTATCGGTATACATCTTTGCGTAATTTTGTTAAAACCATGTGCTCCCCTAATTGTTTTGAGCAGTGGTATATATAGAGAAATATTAATCGGATTTCAATTTGATTCATAGTCCCCTCCCCATACACAGATGGTATACTGAATCAGGGAAAGTACCCAGGCATAATAAATTGTTAGAATGAAATCCATAGAAACTATATTTTTTTAAATCAAAAATTTGAATATTTATGCAATTTAGTCTATTGCTGATCGTCAGGGCATGGGCCTTCCATTTTAAATTTTTATTCATAGTTTTACACCAAGATATTTTATTTCTTCAGTTTCATTAATTATGGGACAGGAACAGTTCACATGTAAACATTTCTTGTTATGACACTGAATTATGATATTATCAGTATTGTTTTTATTGGTATAGAGTTGAAATTTTATATATTTAGTTTTATTCAAATTCAATGATAATTTATTATTTCTTATCCAACTATTTAATATGGCTAGATCATGTTCTGCGTGATTTTTTAATGTCAAAAGATTATTTTCAGTAATTATGAGGGCTGTGTCATCAGCATGGAATCACCATGTAATTCAAGATATTTTATATTATTTACATAAATTAAAAATAATATGATCCCAACACAGATCCTTGAGGGACGCCATTCTTTATAAATAGAAAATGACTTAGCTCAGTATCAATTTTTACGACCTGCATCTGATTTGACAAATTACTTTTAAACTAGTTGTAAAAAATCCTCAAATTCCTACACAAAACAATTTCTTAAGGAGAATTTGATGATTAACTGTATCAAATGCTTTTCTTAGGTCTAAGAGGACAGCTAGCGCTTGTTTGTTATCATTGATTGCTTTATAAATATATTCTATAAGTTTTAAGATAGCCATCTCAGTATTTTTGTTCTTCAGAAAACCAAATTGTGTGTCTTTAAAGTAAGAATTTGACTAAAAAATGCATAAGCTTTATTTTAACTAAACGTTCAGTTACCTGGAAAAATATAGGAGGAACAGAAATTGAATGATAATTATTGAATTCTTGTACACAGCCAAATTTGTAGATGGGAGTTACTATAGAATATTTCAATTTTTCAATGAATTCTCCCTCAAAAATTGATGCATTTATCAAATTTGTTAGAAAGCGTATGTGATATTTACTAGCAATTTTCAACATTTTAGCCGAAATACCATCATAACCTACAGCTTTATTATTGTCCAATTTTAAAATCGTTTTTCTTACTTCAGTTATATTAAATAGAATTAAGGCCATAGAATTTTGTTGGTTTGGTATACACTATCTACCAATAAGTATTTGGACACCTATGCAAATGACGATATCTGTGGTCCTGAGATACGTCACTTACTCCGCCGGTATATATCGTGTAGGAAACAGCATCGGCATTAGTCGCATGCAAGATGCCGCGCAGTTCGGAGCTCTCTGATTTCGAGAAGGGTATAATTATCGGGTATCACAAAAATGACCGATCCTTAAGGGACATATCTAGCAAGCTGAAGTACCCAAAATCGACAGTGGCCTATGTGATTAAGAAGTGGAAGGTGAGCTGTGATTGTCTGAATTTGCCCAGAGTCGGCAGACCAACGAAACTGGGAGATAGAGACCGACAGGTGCTGTCCAGAGAAATTCGGAAGAACCGCACCCAAGCGATGGCCCTCATCCGCGAGGAGTTTCAACAGGCATCCGGGAGTATTGTTTCAATGAATACCATCCGTGAGGAAGCACATCTGATTGGTTTTCATGGTCATGCTGCTGCCCATAAGCCTTTGGTCACAAAGTCTAACCGCGTTGCTCGGTTAAGGTGGTGCAAAGCACATCGAAATTGGACCGTTGATCAGTGGAAACGGGTTCTTTGGAGCGACGAATTGCGACAACCCAGCATAATGTGGTAGATTCATGTGGGTAGATTTACGTAGGACTCAAAACCCACAATTCATACAACATTGCATTATATTCAAAAATATCATTGGTAGTTTGCATTAAATCAATATTAAAATCTCCAAGACAAACAATATTTTTGAATTTCAATGAAATAAAAATGAATGATATTCTGTGATAAATTCTGTCGTGGTAAAATCAAGAGAATGGTATACTAAAATTATGCTGAGGCTTAATTCATCACAGTAAATACAAACTATCTCGGCTGTAATCATGTCAATGGTGATTCTGTCAGTTAGATAACCATCTTTGATATATGCAATTACACCAGACCTATTTCATTCAGGGAAATCACTAACTGAATTGTATCCAGGATATTATAATACCAAAATTATTGATATATGTATGGCCAGGGTTGTAACTAGGATTTTTGCTGCCTGGGACAAACATTATTTTTTCACCCCACAGCTTTAAAATTTGATAATTTTGTAACGGTATTCTTTGTTTCCACCTGAAATTGCCGCCCCTGAAATTTTGCCACCCAGGGCAGTTGCCTCCCTCTAGTTACAGTCCTGTGTATGGCCAACTCAGGTAACAAAAATACAGCAGAAGATGCTCCAGAAGAATTAGAAAAAAGTAACAGCGAAAAATGCTTAAACACATGCTGTAAAAATGCTGCACCATTTTCTGGAGCAAACTGAGAAGATAGGACCCTTTTGCTAGTATAGATGGAATTGTAAAGGCTCAAAGAGTAAAAAATATGCATCAGTCTAAGCTTAGGGATTATTTTAAATAAGGTATGTGAATAGAATTGAATTGAACACGAAAAATTTGAACATATTTTAATATATATGTATACAGTATGATTCAACATTGTGTAACTTAACCAATAATTTCATTAGTATGTAGTAAAATATAGTTCTAAAAAAAAATATCTCGAAATTTTTTTCATTCCCGTCAGTTTTGAGATATAGAGGTTTGACTGTATATCTTATCAAAAGCCTATCAAACTTGTTAGAGACGAATTTGAGTAGTCATCGAACTCTTCCCTGAACTACAAGATAATTTGTGAAACAAATCTGGCCAAAAATAAGTTTTTGAGATATTGCATGATCTGTGAACTTATTTTCATGACAAATTCATGCTGAAAGCACTCAAACAAAACGTCAAAATATGCAACTTTTTTTTTAGCCTAGCAGCATTGAATACTTTGTACACCCACCCAGCTATTTTGATTAAATTTCATGAAGACAAAAAGTATTTTGATATGTTTTCTACTCTTATAATGTTAATGAATCAAACTTTATATAAAATATGTGCAGTAAATCCTCGAAAAATTAATGGCACCAACAAGACTGCCAACTCGTGAGTAATGTGATTGACTTCATATAAGGAATTTTCAGGGGAAGTAAAAAGTCATGACAGAGGCGGACATAGGAGCGGAAGGATTTGAAATAAAATACTTTTATATGCTATCCTAATCAATATCTCTTAATTTAAAATGCTTTTTGAAAGTTAATTTTTCTGGAAGAAATTTTTTGTACTGCAAACCTGTTATGCTTCCTGTTAAGGTCAATTCTGCATATGCTCCTGAGTCACGATTCTGTAGATTGATACAATATCAAGTCTACCATCTTTAATTTTCCTGCTGCATGTAAGGGTATGAAAACCATGACTTAACAATGAACATAATTTCTGCAAAATACAGAACCTGGAAAGAAATTCTTAAATTCTTCCTGGAAAGAAGTAGCTTTCCAAAGATTTTCATACCCAATCACCCATGTTGGTGAGAATGGTGCTGGACAATCAGTACATCCTAAACAACAAGTGCGGTGCCATGATACCATCATTGGTTCGAAAAGATTTATTTTCTTGATAAAATTATATTAAACATAATATATCTGTGACTTTCTATCAGTCTGTTATTGGACTTTTATGGGCAACCAAGGGGCCTCGAGATTGAGTTGTAGGGTGTTGCAAGATATTTATCCAGATAATGTAAAATTAATGTAAGATTCCTCGAAAGACTGATTATATTTTTGGAGATGATGGTTACAAGGAAGAAAATTCATCTCTGCCCCCACACTGGGTGGTAGAGTACTTATACAGCAAACGGGAGACTGGGATCTTTGTAATCATCATCTCCAAAAATATAGCCAGTCTTTTGCAGAATTTTGTATTAACAAGTAGAGAGGACATTTCTACGTAAATGTGAAATTAACTCCTGAATTTTAAACTGTCTTTTCATAATAAGTATGACAATATTAATTACAGACTTCACTGAAATTTTGAAAAAAAAACCATACCGAAGATTTGTTCGCCTATAAATAGAGTAAATCTTTCACTTTGTTATTGCTGTTAAAGTTGCAGTATAGTGTTTCTGATTTTAAAATATTTGACATGTTTTGGTGTTTAAAAATAATTGTGATTCAATGGATAATCCTTCATTCTTATTAGTTTGTTAAATTGAGGGTTCACTCTATTGAAAATTTTATGTCTTTCTTTTACAGATTCCTGAAGTTTTGCTATGGGCTAAAGAGCAAAAAGAAGAACTCAGTCCAAATCTTACAAAATTCACAGAGCATTTTAACAAAATGTCTTATTGGTAATTATTGGTCTTGTGTGTTTTGAGTGCATATCTTTTTTTTGTATAACAAGGTGCAAATGCAAAATGCATTTTGATTGGCTAAGGAGTTGCTCAGTCATTTTTTTATTCTAATTTAAAGAGAAAAACTAAGAAAATTTTAATATGTGTTCAAAGTTTTTAAGCTTTTTTAAATTATCAATAAATATAATGCATGGTGGGCAAAAAGTCTGTAGAAACTTTAAAAATGAATAACAACCAAGAAAAATAACTGAAATAAAAAACGGTTTGCAGGGTTAGCATCACTAGGTCACATGAATTTTTTTAAGAGAGGAAAAAAAATAACTAAAAACAGCTGATAGGTAGTGCTGGTACGAGCGACTTCATGGAAACAGGCAAATGAGATGGTTATATAAGAACTTGCGCTCTTAATCCAAAACCAGTTCATTGTAAACTGTGTATGTGGACCTGCTGCACTCTGCTGTTGCTGGATTTGTGACTCGCCTGCAATGTGTTGTCCCCTGTGATGGTGGTCATGTGGAACACATACTGCTGTAATAAACGATTTGGAGGCATTCTGTTCGTTATTTGCATTTATTTATTTTTTTACTTCGTGCTGTATATTCGTGGCGGATGAAATGGCGAATAACACAGATGGCTCGGTGGTTGAGAAATGCTACTCTATTTTTCACCTCCATTAATAACATGATTTTTTTTCTTTTCTTTTGCAAATTGAAACAATAGCATTGCAATAAATTAGCACAGATTTTTTTTAATCAGCTAAAATAGTTAATTTAGGGGTACAATATACAGTTTGGAACTCAAAAAATGACACTGAGAAAGAATCAACTCTTTCTAGATTTAAAAAATGTATTGTACTTCTATAGCCATATTTTGTTCTGAAATGATAATAAAAGATGCACTCTCTAAAATAACAAAAAATTGTGAAAATAATTGTGGCTTCCCAGAATAGTCTAACAAAGTACCAATTCATGGTGTTTTCAATGGACACACATCAAGGACAGCTCATAGCGGCACCAAATGAAACGACAATGGTTGGTTGTGCCCCCAAGGAGAAATGGTGTGCACATTGAGAAAAACTGGTATAATGGGTTTTTTGACCATGTGCAGTATTTTCCATGTATATTCAAAAACATGCCAGACCTGGAGGATTAAAATGTATGTAATGTATATCCTCATGTTATTCATGTTGAACAATCATGATTTAAGTTAAGGATAGCAAAAATACAAATAAACTGTTGGGGGCAGAGCGTGCTGACTGAGCTGAAGAAAGAAAAACAACGATCGGAAGTTAATTTTGAACTCTAACTTTTATTCTATAAAAGTTGCAAAAAAAAGATCATTTACGTTCATCAGAAAATACGGCCGGCAATCAAAAAGGAGAGAGAAATCAAATCCCGACATACATACATGAAAAAAACAGACATCTTACATATAGAGAAAAAACCCGTCTATATATCCGTGCTCCCGAGGGTGAGAGCACGCCACTGCCGATTTGCATATAGCGTCGGAACAACCGGTTCCCGCACGTGCATGGAGAGGGGAAAAAAAAGGAAAACAATCCAACATAAACCGTATTTACACGATTATGTTGATAAGCCCAGTTTGCATCGATAAGTGGGCATTTACTCGGCTCTCACAGTTTGTTTTATTCCTCAAATTTAAACAGTATACATTCACTAGTGAACTAAAGTATTACTAGGGCCTGGTCCTATTAATTGGGCCGGCTAATCGATTAATTGTTACTGAGAAATTGAATATTCTGGATGTTATGCCGAAACTGATAGTTGGAAAGAAAAGTGATTTGCCCCCTCCGGGAATCGAACCTGGGTTCCCTCGCATACCAGGCAAGTGCGCTAATCAATACACCAGAGACACACTTTTCAATTCCTTATGACACGCATTAGTAGCGTGAAGCGCTGCGTGGAGTCATAGCAGCCTCCCTTAACTACAGTAATTTTTCGCCCCAGTTGGCATTTTGTTAGAAGAGATGGTATTTTTTCGGCCTGAAATATACTGAGAAATTGAATATTCTGGATGTTATGCCGAAACTGATATTAGGAAAGAAAAGTGATTTGCCTCCTCTGGGAATCGAACCTGGATCCCCTTGCATACCGGGCAAGTGTGCTAACCAATATTAGTTTGCGCACTTGATAACTGTACAAGTTGCAGTTTCATAAGTCAGAGTATGATTTTGCATACAAAGACACATAAAAATTAAGTGGGACCAAAATTTAGGAAGAAAATACTTTTTTTTTTTTTCTTATTGTTATGGGTATAACATCATGATATTTTCCTATGACTTCATAAAATTTAATTATGACTGCAAATCCCTTGTGACTGCAATTTGGTCCCTAAAAAAAAACCTGTATTTTCCCCTAAAATCTGTGCAAATGAAAGTCCACATAGTAAATAGTTTAAATATTTTTATAACACCCTAGAGGGTCCATAGAAAAAAAATTCATATCTCATATTTGTAGGCAAGAAAATAACTTCCACTTGTAGGTTTTGAAATTAAGAGTTGCAGAGACCAGGTACATTGCCATCAATGACCATTACATTTAATGAATTTTTTTTAAGACTGGTGATAACATTGGAAAAAAAACTAGGCACTTTTATACATGAGTATATATACAGTATTTTTTTATTGGTAAAGCTCAAATATGCAAGTCCTAACAAGTTCAAGTTTCTATTTTAGTTATCAGCCTGAAATTATTATTCAAAATTTTTAGGGCCAGGTCCCGTATTTTGGAACAGGAAGAAGCCAAAGACAGAGAAAAATATGTTGTCAAATTCATTAAAATGATGAAATACTTGAGGAAACTGAACAACTTCAATTCATATCTAGCAATTTTATCAGCTTTAGATTCTGCTCCAATTCGAAGACTGGAGTGGCAAAGAAACATCACTGAGGTTATTGTTCATGTTTACTTTTAATTTTGATTATCCATCCGTGCATGATTTATATAAAGATACTATGAGTTTATTTTTAGATTTTTAATGATTGAATTTCAAGGGGTTTTCTCATTGTGCTTCATTTTTTTTTTCATCCAATACTTGTCATATCAATTACTTGGCCATATCATGAAAATTTATCAATTCATTTTTAAAAATATGGTTTTATATTTAAATTTTATACTCAATGCTTTAAAAGATATGTTGTGCTATTTCGATTAAATGTTATGTCAAATCTTCATCCCAATTCACAGTCAGTGCTTATTCCAGTTGCACAAATGCTGAAATTTTTCATTTGGATGTAGTGGGGGGAAGCCCATATATTCACTAAACACAGTCCTTCTTAATCAGGTGTAGTTCAGAATGTGTTCATAGCTTTTTTTTTTGCTATAAGAGCAATCTCAGAATTTTTACTAAAATTGTGTAGATATGTCCACCCAAAACACTCATTATAAATAATTTATAGGGGGTGATATACTAGCTAATTATGTTACAGAATTGTCCCTTTTGTTTTTTTGTAGTCTGCTTCATTTTAAGTTATTCTACTTCACGCTGGAGGGATGTGCAAGTTCATTCTTGCATAACAAAGGTGTGTGATTATATATCCCTTTCAGGCCCTGATGCGACAAATGTGTGGGTTGTTTTTCTCACAACAGAACTTTTCACCTGAGTTAAGCCCTGACTTGGAGGATTGTGTAAGTTTTGAGTTAGAAATATAGGGAATATGAATTTTAAGGGCTTTCATCAGAGGGCAGCACTTAAAGTTTAACTTTCAGAGGGTTTTTAAGATGGCTTCCAGGAGAAAGTGTTTCTGGGAAAAGTATGATTTATTACATAAAATTTATGAAAAAAAATTCTTGAAAAAAATTGTATGTGAAGATGAATACCCTGCATCAACTGAAAAAATTGAATGAAGTTAATTAATTCTTCAAAAAAATAAAAAAATGAAGACTTGCTGACATTTGTTTTTGATGCATTTTTTTTTTTTTTTTTTTGGGTATGAAAATTGCAAAAAACATTTTGAAAATTCCAAAAAACGAGTGCTCGTGTCTGAAAAGGTTATTATAGAACTAGTGGAAAGATAGACAATATTTTTATTTGTGGAAAAATGAGCAGTTAAAGCTGTCTCTAGTTTTGTTTTGGATTTTATTACAAACTTTGTTACTATGACACTCAAAGGACGGGAACACCGTGACATTATAAGAAGGATGTGCAGGTGTTGTTACCACTAAATTTAAGTTGTTTAAGTTGATAGTAGGGAATATAGCCATAATAGTACAAAAATCCTATATAATGACATAACATAATTTACTGTATAATGATGCTGTCTATAGAAATAATTGTCTTTAAAACAATAATAATCTGTGTCCTATAATGCACTTTTCTTAGCGTTAATATATTCCATCTATAACAATAACTCCTTTATAATGATATGTTTTTCTGTTCCATTGAGTATCGTTATATAGACATTTCACTTTATATACAAAAGAACTTGGTTTATTCAAATTTTGGATAATTCACACTTTTACAAATTCCCCTTGAGTTTTCTATCTAATTTAATATCAATTTTTTTTGTTTAATTCTAATTTTTTTCGAAAGAAAAAAAATCATGATTTTTATACGAGCAAATTTAGTTTGGAAAAATTCTATGGGAAGTCAGACTGTGCTTTTCCCCACCAAGTTGCTAAACAACAAATCTTTAAAATTTTCAGGGGAAAATCTTTGAAGACATATAAAAGTTTGAAAATTTTAATTTTCTCTACTGTTTCTTTGATAATTTAATGCCCATTTTAACATTGTTCAGATGGAGTGTATTGAAGAATATGTACTACTTTTAAATATGAGACCCCCAACAGGCAAAATGCCCGATGAGGTGGCTGAGAAAAGATGTCCATAACAAATATGGATGTCATATATTTCTAAAATACAGCAACCCAATTAAAAATGTGATTATAAAAAGTATGTATACAATAATAAAATACAATACAATGCCTGTAAAAATAAATATTAACGGTTGTGTTATCTAAGTATGGATAGATTCTTGATTTACCCCAACATGTTTACTGTATTTCTTTTTAAATGTGTCAATTGTGTTAGCTTACCCTCAGGGGTAGTAAATTCTATTTCATTTATTAACACTATTAGAGAAAAATTCCTTGCAACACCAGAACCTAGAATTTTCCCTTGCCAATCAATACTGGCGTCCCCTTGTCAAAGCGGTCAATTTATGGCATATTATAATAATTCATGGTCCGTCCTACACATTCCATTGAAAATTTTGAACATATTCCCCAGACACCTGCATTCTTCCAATGTAAATGTATTCAAAAAATGAAGTCTCTCTCTTCATAACTCAAGCCCTCTGTGCCAACAAGGACATGCATAGCTCTTCTCTGTACCCCTTCAACCACGTCTATGTAGTCTATGTCAGTATGGTCTCCAAAACCTTATGGTATATTTTAGTCCCGGACAAACTAAGCATCGGAAAAGTAGAATGATAACTTTAGAAGAATGCAAAGAGACCTTTTTGAAAATTAAACCAAGCATTCTATGTGCTTTTCTGACCACCGCTGAACAGTGTTCAGAAAACCTAAGCCGCTTGTCAATGAGAGTACCCAAATCAGTGACCATAGTTGCATCTGGGATAATGACATCATTCAACTTGTAAGAGAAATGTGGGTTGTTCGAACCAAAATAAGTGACCATGCACTTGTCAATGCTAAGCATCATGTACCCATGCTGCATTCATTTGCCATTCTGCAATCCTGTTTATGTTCATCTGGAGCAACTCCGTATTACTTTGATTCTAGACTATCCCCATTAGCTTGACATCATCTGCAAATTTGCTAACATTCCCTCCGATACACTGATCTTTTTTATCGATAGAAAGTGAAATGTGTATGGGGCCAAGGATACTTCCTTGAGGGACTCTACTTGTGATACCTGTCCAATCAGAGAATTCCCAGTTCACCATAACCCGTTGTGACCTATCTCTCAAGCACATTTCTATCCAATTCAAGTTAATCCCAATCTCATGTAAACGCTTCAAGAGTTTACCATGTTGAACCCGATTGAATGCCTTCTGGAAATAAAAATAAACAACATCTACATTTTTGCCGTTACCTTGCCCTAGTCACATAATCATAGAAGCAAAAGAGGTTGGTTACCCATAACTTCCTTTTTCTGAATCCATGCTGATTATCCGACAATACATTATTCTCATCTATACACTTCACTGATTGGTTTTTGATAATAATTTCCGAAATTTTCGAGAGAGCTCGTCAAACTGAATGATAATTGGAAGCAGCTCATCTACTACGTTTTTTAAATATGGGAACCACATTAGCAATCTTGCAATTTCCTGTAAATCTGTGCGACTGGCTCCAAAAATTCATTAGGACATTCCCTGAAGACCCTAGTATAGATATGATCTGATCCTGGTGCTTTGCATGCACATACATTTTTTAGAAGATTTAGAACTTCATCTTCCACTTGAATATCTTTGAGGATTTTATTGTCCCCATGCAACACTCGCACGTTGAATATCGTTTCCCTATTAAAAACTGACGCGAAAAGAACATCGAATGCACTACACATGCTTCCATTACTTTCTACCCTAGACCCTTCTAACAAGAGGGGGGCCAACTGGCCCCTTACATCCACTATTGGCATACCTGAAAAATGATTTTCAGCCAGTGCCAATGTTATCTGCCAACCTCTAGATTCAACTTCTTTTTTACTATCCCTTATCCCTTTCTTTCTTCAATGCTCTTTTATCAGTAAATGATAGGAGGTCACCTTGTCCACTTTTATACTCTCTGAATGCTCTTTTCATTTTAAGATAAAGATTATGCACGCTATCCGTGAACCAACGGAGGCATGATGTAGAAATGTGCTTTTTATGAATGAAGGGTATGATGTCATGCAAAACAGAGGGCAGCTTCGTACTAAATTCTTTCCATCGACTGATTCCAGCCGGTCTTTGAAAATTTCTGTTGTCCTTTCTCTCAAAAGATCAAAGTTGGTTCTCCGCAAGCAAGGAACTATTCTTCTGTTATCAACCTTACCCGAAGAAAAGTTAAAGAAAACTAACGGCACAATGATCACTGAAAGAAAACTTGTTCCCCCCTCCCTTAATATGTTCAACAAGATCCTTGGAACCAGTGAGAACTAAATCTAAAATAGCAGTACCCCTACTGGCTTGTCATACTGGCTGATACAAAACATTATCGAACACCAATTTGAGAAAATCTCTTTCATATTGATCTCTAGCTAAGCATTTCTTCCAATTGATACCCGGGTAGTTAAAATCCCCTAATATGACAACACTCTCATGCTTATGCATGTGTAAAATTTCATAATGAAGTTTGGCATTGTTGTTTGGATCCCTATTCAATTTGAAACCCATACAATAAGCTTATGCTGCCTTTTGTTTTCAAGCTCAACCCATACAGTTTCAATATCACTTCTTTGCACTGCACATCCCCTCTAGCCTTCAAACATGATTTCACGCATATGAAGACTCCACCTTCTTTCCTATCAGATCTATTTCTTAAAAAGTATCGTATCCTGAGATGTGTAAGAATGATTCATCCCCATCACTTGCCCAAGATTCTGTAATGGCTATAAGATCTAGGCCCTCTAGTGCTATCAGTTTCTATAAAATCTTTCTTACTGCCCAAGCACCTAGCATTTATTAGAACACATTTTAATTTGCCCTGTGATGTAGTGTCAGTCGAGAAGCCATCTTGGATGGCTTCTCGACCATGGGGGGGGGGGGTAATTTCCCGTCAATACTGTTACTATTATTAATTAATAAACCCAATTTCCATCTATTTGGTCTGGGAGTAAAAAACCTGACCTAAGCTTTTCGTAAGTTTCCACCCCCCCCCCCCCGCCTATTTAGGTGAATCCCATCCCAACAAAGCCACCTATCTGTGAATTCTGAAAGCTCCAGGAACATGACCCCAAGTGAGGAACAAATGTCCTTCAGGCCTAAGTTAAAGTGATTGTGATACCCCTACTACCCTTTGGCAGTACTGGAATCACTGCCACATCTGAACTCCCTTTCGAGCGGAGATAATACTAACAAATGGTACTCTGACAGAGACTCACTTTCAAAATCTGAATCTTTTTATTGCATTACATTGTAATAATCTAATGAAAGTATATTTCTTTGAAAGCAAGAATAAGATAAGCAAAATTAGGGAAACAGTTTTGTAACTGAGGATCTTGAACATTAGTTCTTCATTCCGTAAATTGAGCTTCGAACATGATCAAGAAATTTGGTTTTGATTACATTACTATTTGATTTGGTTACATTGATCAAAAATGCTTATTCCAGAACAGTGGAATAATGGAGCAGCCAAGATCAATTATATACTGTATTATATTTATGAATTATTAAAATTTAGGATGATAAAAAATGCAAACGATGCCAAGTAGCACCGCATCTTCCGGAGCATTTTGAGAAGTATCATACACTTGAATTTTATTAGTATTTTAAAATAAACCTGAATATAGGTGAGGATAAATATATACATTTACATGTTTGAATTTGTTGCAAATACATTAGCATTATGTTGAAACACTTTTTTCTTTAAAAGATTAGAACTGTAATATACTTTTGTTAAACATTATTGAAGAATATTTCAACACTAATCATGTTCTATTATGTATGTATAGCAAACATTCATGTTCTATTATGTATGTATAGCAAACATTCATGTAAATGTGTGAAGCAAATATTTTTTTACTAGTTAAAAATTATTTTAGCAAGGAAACCGTAAGTTTCTATATCAATCCCTCCTTTTGAAACGAAGGAAATTAAATTGTCTGTCTGAGCAGTGCTGCCTAAAAAGAAATTGCAGTTCAAGGGATTAAATACACAGGTCACATGATTAATTTCAGAAACCTACTGTGAGAGCTATGGAAGTAGCAGTAGAGCAGATTTTCTTGCACAATCATCAGAGGTCTGTGATGGCCAAGACGAGCTAAATATCCCTCAAAAATTTTTTTCATTTATAGAGCTATAGTCCAGGCGGAATTAAACTAGACGTTTCATTCACACCTATGGTAATAATCTTCATTGGTGACCAAGTGTTCCCCTCTGTTTACCAGATAGTACTAAAGTCATATCTTATTTTTACTGTCTGTGTTTTTGAGGCAAAAGAGTTTGATTTTGAAGAAATGCTATCTCATGGAGTTTATAACACTAGTCATAGTTTGATGGGTAATTGATGATGATGAAAATACACGAAAATGTCCATAAACATGTTATTTCTCAGTTATGTAGGAGTAGTAAACTTCAGTTTAGCGCATGAGTGTTGAGTTAGCTCATTATGAATGATATATTCACTGTATATTATATCTATGTTGGATAGATATAATATACAGTGAAAATTCTATTCTTGATACTAATACTCTTTAATGATAATAATCGCTAGATGCACTTTCCATAGTGTTAATATAATCTATGATGATTACTCCTTGATAACAATGCTTACAACATATAAATATATGTAAACTATGTATTTTTATATTTTTCTCATGCAAAGCATATTATTTTGCTGAACATTATTTCATGTGTTGCATAGTGCATAATTTTTTATTTCCAATATAATGTTTATTTCAGGGCCTGAAAGAATACTGCGCTCTCATTGACAGTTCTTCATCTTTTCGGGCATATAGGCAAGCATTAGCTGAAACATCATCCCCATGTATACCATATATGTATGTCATTATTTTTAAAAATTCCTAAGTATTAAATTTAAAAATAATGTTATGGTGAGTTGTATTGTGTGTCATTGCTGCTTTGATGTTTTCAGTGAGTAAAAATTTTTATCTTTCATGATTATTTTGGGAGTAGAATTTGAAGTCACATGCTACAAGATTGGGTAAATAAGGGAATGAAGTCTGGCTGGTTGTAATGCTGTTATACAAATACAAGTTCCACGACAGGCAAATTGCCTAAATAGGAAATGATGTATCAGAAGCATTGTGTAATTTAAAAACAATTTGTCCCTTGCTCAGGAAAATTCTTATGCTCACAGTTATTGACGAATAAAAGCTCTCTATTGCGTGTTCTCATTCACCTTATCCTCCAGATTTTGCATAATATGACTTCTGACTCTTAAAGTCAATAACTAGATTCAGGATGGTGAGGCAGCTAGGACAGCACAACCATATCAGCAGGCCCGTCATTTAGGGCCCCCCCCCGGCTTTTGAAAATACACTAAAAATGGTATATATATATTGAGCACATGTGCTTTGCCTCCCCTGGAAAATGTTGAAATGACGGCCCTGCATATCAGGCCTAAAAATATATTTGTCTTGCTTTTTAATATTTAAGATATTTACAGTGGAACTTTGGTTAACGAGCTGTTCAGTTAATGAGCAATTCACATAACGAGCAAAAGTTGCAAACTTTGGCTCTGTTAACGAGCGATGGTTCGCATTACGAGCAAAAATTTTGCGCTTTTTCTATTTATTTTCACGTTATCATAACTGAGCTGATGGTTTTTTGCTTTCGCCCACACACGTGTTATGGAATTTTGGGTAATATTCTCCCCCTACTTCCTCCCTAATATTCTCCGGTAAGCGTAGCTCAGTAGGAAAATTCACACACATGCGAGTGTGAATATTTACGATACGAAACTAGACGTAGCATAGCAGTGATGCATATGTGCACTTGAATTTTTGGAAAAAAACTGGGTTGATTGCATTATTGAACGTGATTTTGAGGGGGCTAGCTCATGAACAAGAGCCATCACTTGCCGAAGAGATTTTGTGCTTGGGGAAGACCATGGACTGGAGGTGCATGAGGATGGTATTCACTAACTAGTGGTGAAAAAATGTCTAGAAGTTGATAGTAGATGAAGTGATGGGTCTCTTTTGCATGCACCTGCAAGAATTCATGAATGGTATCTCGTCTGAGGAAGAGAGAAGTAAGGAGGAGTCCCTCACATAAAATGAGATTGGAGAGATGTGTAGAATGTGGGAATCTGCGTAAAACTCTGTAAAAAAGAATTACCCAAATAAAGCTGTAGCAGTGTGCAAGCAACAAATCTATCCATCGAACACTGCAATTTACCATTTCCCAGAAATTCTAAAAAGGAGGCAAAAGCAAGTGTCATTGGATAAGGTTCTTTCTGAAAGTCACGCAAAAAGTTAGCAAACAACAGTGAGTTTGTAAATCTTCCTAAACGGTAGTTCTCCTCTCTCTCGTCGTTTTTGTTTAGAGTAAGTTAATTTGTAAACATTATCATATTTTTTATGACGTTATTTATATTATGCATATTTTATTGCATTATGTATAATTATTATCATGTTTAATTACTGATTGAATGCCATTTTTATTAGTCATTTTTATGTGAATGAATAATTGTGGAACAAATTATCAGAGTTTCCATTATTTCCTGTTGGGAAGTATGATTCAAATAATGAGCTATTCCGATAACGAGCACATTGGTGGAATGAATTAAGCTCGTTAACCGAAGTTCCACTGTACTTGTAAATTCATAAATACTTTTAGATGCTTATACATGCTGTTTGTGATGCATTAAATGCAATGCACTGCTTCTGTGTATGCATGCATTTTTTTATTAATTTCCTTGCAAGGTAATAGCCAAA
The DNA here is from genome assembly GCF_987345545.1 of Pholcus phalangioides. Taxonomy (NCBI): domain Eukaryota; kingdom Metazoa; phylum Arthropoda; class Arachnida; order Araneae; family Pholcidae; genus Pholcus; species Pholcus phalangioides. The sequence goes on from NW_028301600.1 coordinate 27,799,461, forward strand.
ACTTATTTATTCCAGTGGTTTAATTTTGCAAGACCTTACCTTTGTGCATATTGGTAACAGTGATATACTTGGTGATGGTGTTGTGAATTTTTCAAAACGCTGGCAGCAGTTCAATATTCTTGATAATATGAGGCGATTCAGAAATAGGTATTTATCTCTTTTGTTCCTAAACATGTATTCAAAATTAAATATTTTGTTTGTATTTTTATAAAATTTAACATAAAAGAAAATGTTACCAAATTGGCATTATTTGAAACAGTATATTTTTGCAGTATGGATTTACATGTGATATATACTTTTACATCAGGCACAGTAGCCCAGGTCAATAAAACATCCTCTTGATACACAAAAGAATATACAAGTTTTGAGGAGTTGATATACAAGTTTAAGGCTTTGTTAGTTCAAAAATATCTCAATTCTATGTTAGATTCTCAAATTTTCCTGTGCTATTACTTACACTTGTGAAAGAAAAATCAGACCAAAACTACCTCTCAGTAATGACACACAAAAGAAAAGCTATTTGAAATTTGCTAATAACGGTAAGTTTCAATCTTATTGGCCCATATATGCATGGGGAAACAAAAATGAACATCAATCATCGCTCCATGGGGAGCATGTTATATTGGATGGTTGTGATATAGAAATTTTGAAAAAAATAAAATTTAGCTCCTTGAGAAAATTCCATACTCTGCCAGAAGAAAAATTAGATTAATTTTTTCAAATGTAAGCAAGAAGCAATGAAAATGCATCAGGTTAGAAAATGATGATAAAATTTACATACATATTATGCATGTACCAATGCTGTCTTAATGCATGCGCCCATTCGTGCATGGTCCGGGGGCCTGTGGAGAAGAAGGGTCTCAGAACAATGAGAAGTAGTTAAATTTTTTGAGAATTGGCCAGGTAGGGCCCCAGAAAAATCACTTGGTATGGGGCCCATAATGTTTTTAAGACAGCCCTAGCATGTACATATGGTGTATGTAACTAAACACTAGAAGGACCACACCGGTCATTTTGACCATTTATGGTCTTCTCGCTTGATTTTCATGATGAACCAGATAATTTAGAATGTTAAAATTTCACGACTTTTCCTAAAAATGCTTAAATAGTATGCTGTCTAACTATCATAAATTTTAAAAGAAAATCGGCTAAGATATTTTTATTTAGAAGGACCATCACTGATCAATTTGACTGATAACATTGTAGACACTTTCATAGCATGCTCAGCAAATATTTCATTGAATCATGGCATCAAATTTTTACTAATATAGATATGCTCACTTCAACTAATTGAAAGCATCATTTTAATGATAGACTAATTATAAAATAAAATACTAATATGACCAAAAATGTAGTGATGGAAATCATTAAATCTTATATGAAAGCTAGTAGAAATTTGAGCACAAAATGATTGTTTTTCTTCAAAAATACTTGATGAAATACTGAAGCAGAATAATACTATCATGGTAGGTATAATAATAAAAGATTGAAAAGTAATTTCACATGAAATTTATTAGGGACCTCTTTATTATGAAATGCGTTTGAGGCATTTATACATAAATATGTTACATTTTTGTTTTTTCTATGTGAGAAAAAGGAAAATCTATTCTACATTAAATGTATTGAAATATATATTCTCAAAGTGAGAAAAAATTTTCTGAAACTGTCGAATTTTACAACAAAACAAAGTATATTGTTGATCAGACGACTCAAAAGCATTCCGTGCGTATATCATTCATTTGCCAGTGTACATTTTCCATAACATTCAACAAAGCCTCAAGAAATGCTTGGTCAATTAGTAGAGAAAAAATAATTAAAACTGGGAAAATTAATTTTGTTCTTGTTGGAATTAGGTAAAAAGCTTATAGACCTTTATTTGTTAAGGAATCATAATTTTGCTAGCAACTACAAGCGCTAATGCACCAGGAAAAAAACAATGATATCAGGTCTCGCCATGCAATAACAAAACATGGAATAAATTTACAATGCGTAAAAAATCGTTGTGGAAATTGTGTTTCTAATGTAACGAAGGTATTGGAAAATGTAGAGAATCGTAAGTTTCTTTCTTTATTATCAGTTACACAAAGAGAAACTTTTGGACAGGTATTATCCTCTTCAAATCTGAGCCAAAACTGACCATTAAATTTTTTTTTCAGATCAGTTTGTGTTTATTATATGTCAAAATGCCCTTAAGAAAAAAGTGGGGGAAAATGTTTAATTAACTTAATTATTCAATTGATTGATAAATTAATTTGGTACCCTTATGCGTACCTGAAGTTTTAACTTAAAAAAAGAATCATTAAAAACCATTAAAAAAATGGGTACATATATATATGTGCGCCTTTGGAGAAAAAAGAGGCTAAAATTAAACTTAATTATGAAATTTAATTGGGAAACTGAGTTTTTATATTCTATTGCTTACCTATACAATGATGTCTACATTTAAACATTTAAAAAAGTTATGAAAATTGAGATTTTATAGTGAAAATCAACCTCCGGTCATTTGACCAGTATCGGTTCTTCTAGGTGGGTAATTCCCAATGGTGGGGGGGGGGGGGCATGCCCCACAACAAGGCAGTTTGATTTTAAGAAGGGCCAATTTGAAAATGAGATTTTCTATAAAGATTTGGGACATTTCGGAATTCTCTCCTACCATTTTTTACATCAGTTCAAATTTATACTTATTAAACAATTTCTTGATGACTCCGTTCTTTTATTTTTCCTTCAGTGTTTTCTTTGGAAGAGGTCAAACCCTTTCCAAAAAAAACCTCTGACAGGGGTTCTTGACATTTTGTGTTCCACGGACAATTTGTGCTATTAAGATGAAGTCAACTGAGAACCGTGGTGTGTTCGTGTGACCCAGCTATTTTGGGAGCCTGAGCTGGCGGACAGCTTGAGGTTGGGAGTTCTAACCGCTGTGGTTCTATGTCGATTAGGCGTCCGCACTAAGACTGATGTTGATATGGTTGCTTCAGGGGAGCCCATTGCGACCAGGTCGATTTCTAAGGAGGAGCGAACCGGCTCAGGGCGGAAACGCAGCAGTAAGATGAAGTCCACCAACCCCCCTCTCCGCCAGTAAAATAAAGAAAAATAAAGGCCATGTACCACTTTACAAAATAATATTCTGTATTTAAAAACAATGAGTTAATTGTTTTCTCATCCAAGCTCACAGAACCCCCAAATGTCTCTTTAAGGGCCCCTGGTTAAGAGCCACTACTTTTAAAAAAAATAAATTATATTTTTGGCTGCCTCGGTGTGAGTATGATTTTACTTTTTGATTAACAAGAATTACAGTTAATGGAGGAAAGGCGGGAGCAATGCTAAATTTAAGGTTTCAAAGTCTGAAAAGGATAAGTTTTACATAAAAAAAACACTTCATTCAATGGGGGGGGGGGGGGAGGGTTTAAAATCCTCCGGAGAAAATTCTAGTTATGGCCCTGATGGGGTTTCAGAGATGCTTTTTTTGGTTGGGCATGGCCTAAAAATAGTTGGGAGCCACTGTTCTAGGTAGAATGAAATATCGGTCCTTCTCTAGTGTTAAGGTGTAAGTACAATAAAAGGTCCATGGATATTGTGTTGTTCTTATTTGAGACAGCCAAGTTGAGTGAATGTTGACAATAAAGTGCTGATTTGCAGGATGAAAACATAAACCCACTTGTGTGATATTCTCTCATCTGAAGAAAAGTCATTTAGTCAGTTCAAAATTTATTTGAATATTTTTCTCTTTTGATGGGAAGAGTATCGGACAGGTGGACTTAAGTTTTCATGCTGAAAGCAATGTCATCTAATCGGCATTGCACTACATGTCTAATACATGTCAGAATGTTGTATGAACATGGTTCACCTTTTAGATTGTACGCCACCCAGGCTCTTTTGACAATTACCAAGTTTAGCTATTGCCTCGATTAAGGGGCTGGACAGGGCCGGGTGCTTTATTATTCAAGTACACAATACATATATTACATCAGTAGCAGTCTTAGGGTAGTGCAACCCATGCAATTGCACAGGGCGCCATATTATAGGGGGGTACCAAAATGAGTTAGGAAACTTAGATACACATAAATGGAAAATAATCCTTGAGGTATTTAAAAAAAATTACTGTGCATGAAAAACAAGTGACGAGAAAAAAAAAATTCAAGGTTTGGGTAGATGAGCAGTACCAAAAAGCCTCCTAGATACTAGAGTCTGTCTAGGTCTAGGAAGCTTTGACAGTACTGTATATCGATTTCTGTGAAGATAAGAACAGGCACACACTAGCTTTTTTTCTTTTTTTTCTTTAACCCTCCAGTAGACACTACTTGGTTTGCTTTCTCTTTTGTTGTCCAGTAGTGATGTAAAAAATTAAGGGAATTGAGAAAGTCATCTCCCTCCATCATCCCATTTTTCTGCTAACAAGAAAAAGTGTGTTTCCTTGCATTGCAGGGAGTAAAAAAGAGAAGTTTTTTTTTTCTTTTGAAGTGATGACCAGAGAGGGCTGAGCTATCTGCGGGTTCCCTACTCTCCCCCCCCCCCCTTTAAAACATGGAATCGAATCACCAACACAGTACTTTTTTAAATATTGACATAAGAAATAATGAGCCCTTTTATGATTTGTAGGCCTTTTTTGTTGAAAATCCAATTTGATTTTTTTTTCAGTGACTACGATTGGAAACCAGATTCCAGTTATAAACCCCTCCCAATTTTTTTTATGAACTAACAAAGATGGCAAAAAATATATTGCTTTATTTCAGGGATTTTGTAACCCCAATGCGAAAACAGCTTTTCCACTCTTTAAAACATTGTTTCCAAATCCTTCCCCAGTGCATTAATGTATGCAAACGTTGGGTTTAGGGGTTACCCGCCCCTGATATTATAGTGAATTTTTGCAGTAAAAAACGTCCCCCCAGGAAGAGAAAAAATGAGAAACACTGCCCCCTTCCCCAAGAAAATCATGTGTACTGTACTTCCCCAGTATCCATAAACACCCTGGTATGCACTGGGCTTACATTGGTGCCCAAGAATGATTACCGAACTATTATTGTATGGTTGTAAAAAGACTATTTGTCAATAAATTTGGACGATAGTGTCCATTGAAAAAATTTTCAAGTGTCCCTTGGCTCTTAAATATTGGAGGCCTTTTAGTCACGGCCACAACTAAATACTCTTTCAGCTGGGCAAGCATGCATTGTACCTCTCCTGTGTAATTTTGAATCACAATTAAATTGACTAACAAATTTTAAAAGAATTTAGTGTCCCCTCTGGTCTAGCACCCGGGGCACCAGATACACCTGTACCCTTTTCTTTACTTGGAGGGGTGTGTAGTTCCATTAAAAACTTGGCCAGACGGTTGGATGTCTGAATTTAAGAGGTCTTGGACAAAAATTTTAAGTTATTGATTTGTGAAAAAGTTAGTCACACACACACAAAATGTAATCAAGGTACAGGGCGTCCATAATTAAAAGACACTATTTTAAAGTAGTCTACAGGCAAAACCAGTCATCAGAAAATTATGAAATTTTGTGGAGGACTTCATGAAGTGATAGGACTTTGTTTTGGGGGGGGGGGGGTTAGTTGCACAGGTCGCCACTAGAGGGCGTTTTATTAAAAAAATGACACATTTAAGCAAACATTTACAATTTTAACAATTGTTAAACACTTTTACAATTGTTACTGCAACAAAAAATGTTCCACGTGATGGCCATCATTTTCAGATACCATGTGAAATCACAAGAAGGCATGTTCTACAACTGACCGAAGTGAGTGCAGGGAAATGTTCAGCACGTTGCATGAAATGCTGCCTTTAAGGTCAGGTAAAGTTCTTGGATTGTCACAACTTACCAGACGTTTCAAATGCCCCTAAAGCCAAAAATTGCATGGATTAAGGTCTGAGGATCGGGGAGGTTATAGATTAGGGAAGTGCCGGCTGATGACATGTTCTTCTGTAAAATGTGTTTTAAGAACATTTTTTCTTAACGCACACTGCAATGTGTGGAGGAGTTCCGTCTTGCATAAAGATTATGGCTGCTGGCAGTGACATCCTTGCAGAGCCAGAACAATTTTGTTCTGTAACAGCAATGTATATCGCATCCAGTGATCGAACATGTCACTGGACCTACAGAACATAACTCCTCGTAGAAGTAGGGACAGAGAATAAATGATGCAGTAAATTCACACCATACCATCACTTTTGGTGAATGCAACGGAACCTCTAAGATAGCGTGTGGATTTTCTGGTTCCCAAATTCGGCAGTTGTGAGTATTGACTGCACCATCGAAATGAAAATGCACTTTGGCTGCCCAGAGGATATTCCAAGGCCATTCTGAATCGACCTCAACGCTGCAACGTCCCTTATGGGAGTTGCTTGCCCGGTTCAAAATATCCAGCAATAAGGTGGCAAACGACAAGTGGAAAATGATTGCAAATAAACTTTCGCATGAAATATTATTTATTAAATTCAATATAAAGTTAGTCAATTTTAACAAAAGATTAGTATAACATGGAGCCCTCTATTTAACAGAAAGATACTGGCTCACCAATTGATGATCATCAACAGTCAAACTTTTATGGTGATCGGACATCCGATGTTGTTAGTCACTTCGACGTAGCTTTTCCCCGCAAGTATCAGTGAAGGTCTCTCGGTTGAGAGCCGGATCGTTTCAATTAGTACCAGGAGGCGTCTCAGTTGAGGGCCGGACCACCTTGATCAGCACCAGGGGGCCTCTCGGTTGAGGGCCGGACCATCTTGATCAGTTCCAGGGGCCTCTCGGTCAAGGGCCCGACCACTTTGATCAGTTCCAGGGGGCCTCTCGGTCAAGGGCCCGACCACTTTGATCAGTTCCAGGGGGCCTCTTGGTCAAGGGCCGGACCACTTTGATCAGGAATGAAGAACTTTGACTGTGAAGATTAATTAATGTTTTCGATTCCGGACCTGCCGGAAAACAAATTCAAACAGTGTAAACTATTACATTTTAACTAATTATCTGCTTAGTTTCCCAACCTAAGGCCAATGGATGCGGTAGCAAGACGGTGAACCGTCCTACTAGAGGGCTTCAGTTGAAAAGAACAAACAAAGGATGAACGCAATGTGAGAGACAAAGAGGGAGAAATTTATACTCCTATTTCACAAGAAATTTGGGACCACATGTCCTCGCAAGGCCTTTTTGCCTCAACAAAAATATCGGATTTACATATTCATGCGTCACTATATTATAAACATTACAATTGAATTATTACATTGCAATCTGGCAACATAACACAATCCGGAGAGCTGATCAGACTCTCCCGATTATGTAAACAATACCAACAAGACAATAAGTAATGAAATATTCCGACGGAGGTCTGCAGCCCCCCGCCGAAAACAAGTGAGTACAACACCATATTTTCCGTACAACGAGTCTTGTAACAACTCCCCCGGGAGGTTCTTTAGTAAAAAAAAAAAATATTTAACCTGGCAAACCCTTAAGCCTCTCCCAAACTATACATAATCTGGACCAGACCCCTCCACGAAAATAGCGACATCGTCGTCATGAGGGAAATTAATTTATGTGGGGCATCAGTAGCCCGACCTCTGGCCCGTTCTCGTTCGACTGCCGAACTAAACGAACATTCTGGCCCTCACCGGTTTGCCAGCGGGTCCTCGGGTGGTTTCCGGTAACTGAGAGGTCCCTGGGGTCTAAAATAAGAAGGAATTTCCCACATGATGACAAAATCACCATTAACGTATAGGGATCGGATCCCGATACGTTACAACGCGAGCTAGAAACTGCAACGAGAACTGGAGTCAAACATCATAATCATATGGAAGCAACCGCTGCACAAGTGAAAGTTTGTACAGATAATATCGGAGGATATTCAGTATGATCTTATGGACAGTTGAACATGGCCTATCCAATGCCTGTGCTACACGCCTAACATTAGTGCTACCACGAGAATTTGAAGCTCTGTCCTCTTCCACCTGAAGCGAAACCTCCTGTACTGCATCTATAGAAATGGGTTTTCATCCTCTTCCAGGACAAACAGTCAACGATTCTGTGGTTTCAAATTTTGTTATCATACTCAGAAGGTTTTAAGATTCATTGGACCTTTGCAAATCCTCCTCCAAGTCTGATATATCTGTAGAGCAGTTACTGCGGAATTGCTGTTTTGGTAAAACAATTTGACCAAGAAAGCGTGATCTCGTAAACTTATCATCATTGTGAGCATCAAACACATTGAGAAACAAGATCTTTGCGAATGTTTCTAGGTTTTATAACAGCTGCTGCGTGACCCCTCATAAATTTAAATGTTTACTATGGGTATTCAAAGTGAAATGCCCTCTGGTGGTGACATGTTCAACTAATTTTTTCCCTCTGAAAAAAATTCCCATCACTTCATGCAGTGCTCTACAAAATTTCACTTTTCTGATGGCTGGTTTCACCTTTAGGCTACTTTAAAATAGTCTTTTAATTAAGGACACCCTGTATTGTCATCTCATTTTTGCAGTTACTAAACCCTTTGTACCTTCCTAAGTCCGGCTCTGCTTCATTTCACTGGGACATATGTTCCCAAACTATGCTCTGCTGCATTATTTTGACCTTGGTAAGCTACTGAGGAAGAGGGGGGGACACGTGTTATGTCTTGCAAAATATATTTATTCAATTGGTTAACAGTTTATTAGAGCGTTTGTATTTTTTCCCTATGTAATGCATTTTGTTTGAGAATTCAAATAAAATTGTCTTGAATTTAATCAAACTGCTCTGTAGCTGTTTGGTAGGCGTATGTTGTGATTCAAGGCAAAACATTAGCACCCTTTTCACGCAGAAAGGCAAGGACGCCTGAGGTCAGAAGTGATTGGTGTTGCTGGAAGTGTGTTCTTTGCAAAAATATATATATGTATTTATTTGTTTATTTTTTTCCCCATTATATTGTTTTAAATTAAGAGATTTGACACATCTTCCTTTTCCTCATTCCTACAATCTGGTCCTTTTGTGCAAAGCCCAATCTTTATTCTAGACTAGCATGGCCTGTTGGACAGAGGCATCCTGCACAAAGGACACCATGAACCAAAAAAGTTATGGAACTAGGGCAATTTTTATGGCCGTGTTTTAGGTAATGGAAACACTTGTGAAGAGAACATCTGAAAGAAATGCAGAATTTTTCAAGAGCAGTTTGGGTGGTCTTTTATTGATATTAGAAGGAGAGATGTAGAACAGTCAGCTACAATTAGCTCAGCTTTGTATGTATGACCATCTATGGAACTTTTTTTTTCATACCGATCACATTGAGGGCTATGCAGAAGTTGACAATGTAAGTTGTCTTTCCTTCAAGAGTAGTGGAGGTCGATAAAGATAAGTTCAGGGCAAAACTATAGGAAGCTAGATACAGCTATGCAGGGACGCCGGAACATATCTGCTTGTGTTGATAAAGCAATACCAATCACCATTTGAACATAGCTCAAATATTGCACTGAAAGCACTTTTTTTAAATTAAAATTTTTGAAGACATATTCGTGGGACCCTTTCCTTGTAAGGAGTTGCATTGCTGTAGATCTTTTTGTTTGCAAGTCATTTCAGGTCCAAGGGACTTTCCCATACACCCTATATGTCCATTAAGCATGAGAATAAAATGAGCATCATAGAATCTCAATACTACAACGGTAGTCACAGCAACAGACTTGAGACAGTACATTTTATTGCTGATTTCTGATCTCAACCCTTTGAGTGGCATTGACAAGATATCTCGCCTTCTTATTTTAGCATTGGCAAACCCAAATATTTTGTAAAGTTAATCTCTCTTTCAGTGGAACACTTTTCCCTATACCAATGGTTCACAAACTTTTGTCAACCATTGCTCCCTTGCCTAATTCATGATTTGTCAGTGGCTGTTCAGGATAGATTAATAGATATTTTCCCGTATAAAAGAACTTCAAAGCATAAATAGGTGCACAAATCAATATCTCAACCTCGCCACGCATAGGCGGAGATAGACTTGGAAGTCTGGGGGGGGCACGATGATGATGTCAATTCATATATACATTTATACATTAGATAGTTGACTCCACCTTTGATGCTGGGGGGGGGGGGAGGGGAATGCCCCCCCATGCCCCTCTGTATCTCTGCCCATGTCGCCACAACACCCCACATAACGGTTGGTGATGCCCCTAGAAACAGCAACACACACTTTGAAAAAACTGCTCTATACCCATTACTTTTTCATTATATACTCATTTACTATTGAAAATCATAAGCAAGCTTATTGCTATTCTGCCGTGTAAAGGGTTAAAAGGCATCAATCAATAGTCTCATCGATGTAGTTAAAAAGTAAAAAGAAAGTCGCTGGGAAAATAAATGCAATAATGTCATAGCTTTGTTATCTGAAGTTTATACCGCAAAAAAAACAGACTACAGAATTGTTTATTCCAGTGCTATTATCAAAATTAAAATTCAAAGCTCAACATAAGTTTAAATAAACAAATACAGACATAGAAACATGTATTAAAAAAGCATCCTAGTGAAATGAAATGCTGTATATTGAGATTCAAAGAGGAAGGAGAAATGATTCAACGTTTGTTTTTCCATTTTTCATGACTTCTGACAGTGTGAGGGATAATTTGTGAAAAAAAAAATTCATAAATGACTTCAAATAAAAAGAAAATATACACAACGTTTAATTATCACAGTAAAGTTATTGTCTAAAACAGTGTTTCTCAACTGCCAGGTCATGGCCCGTTACCGCGCTGTGACATCAATCGTACCAGGCCGCGAGAATACGTTCATTACCCTTTCATTTTTCAAGCATTTCCATGAATAACTAATTGGTTTATTTCACTATTATGGTACATATTTTAATTTTTCAGCCTAAAAATCATACAATGGGAAAGATGAAAAACCCTCCTAGAGTTCCAGAACAAAGGCTTCCAGCCGCAATTTTAAATTATAAGAATTTAGAGGATCTCTCTTCCCCTTATCGCACTGGAAATCCTTTGTTTTGTTGCAAGGCCCAAAGGAAGGGAAACATGTCTCTGATTCTCCCCTCCCCCTCGAAACTAGTATTTTTAATTATGTTTTTTTCTTTTCGTATTTTTGAGTATCTATCTTCATGAGACCCAAACAATACAGCAGGGGTGGGAAATGTTTTTCCATACTCTCTCTGTCCCTTTTCCCCAAAAATATCCTACTGCTTCAGGGCTCTCTGTTGACAACCAGATGACCCTGTTGTTTGCATGTTCACGGTTTGCCATTGTTGGCACCACAGAAAATGACCTGAAGACAATATTGCCATGAGAAAACTCGGTATCCGGCATTCCTTGGAGACTGGAAAAACATCTGTGCTACTCGCCAAGCTGCATAACTTCAAAGGGGAAGAAGCTTTTTTTTTTTTTCCTTGGAACCAAATATTTCTATAGGGAGAGAAAAAAATCGTTTTGCAGACCCATTCAACACATGCGTTCAATTAACAATATTTAAGCTGTCTGTCTTTTTTTACTCAGCGGAAAGAGAGCCGCTGATAGCATACAATTAGTGCATGGCTAAAATTCCCTGGCTCTTTTCTTGAATAGATATGCAGTATACCTACCACACGAGGGGGAAAAAATCATTTCTGCTGTACAGCAATACGAATTCCTATGCTGGACTCAACGGCGCAACTAGATGCTTGGTCACCTGGGGCAAGCGCACATTTTGATACCTCCTTGTAATGTTGAAGGCGAGGTTTCAGAATGAAATTTGCACCCCCTCGGGTCTAGCGCCCAGAGCACTAACCCGTCTGCTCTCCCTTAGTTGTGGTCCTGGCCGGACTTCCTATGGTGTGTAATTTTTTTTCCGCTCAAAATGTCTGTCGGATGACCAGCTGCATGTAGAGAATTGAACCATTCCTTGCCATTCATGTAAGATTGAACTATTTATGTCAGATAGTAGTAATCACAAATTTTCTCTATTAGAATAATGAAATGCTCCTATGTGAGCAAAAAAAAAAGCTTAAGATTTGTTTTTTTCCAAGTTCAAAGGATTTCATAGTAACACATTGATGAACTAGGTTCTACTTCACGTAAGTTTGCTTTTATCTAAATTTTTTTTTTTTTTTTTTGCTTTCTTTTGTGTAATTAACTGTAGAAAAACCATCTGCTGTCGTTTAAACTGGGAATGTTGCCAATAACTTTCAAGTTCAACTCTTAAATTCTGTAAAATTGTTATGCAGATGTCAACGCTCGATTTCCGTATAGTCAAGTTCATCATTTGACCCCAAAAGAGTAGGGCAGACATGAGCACAGCCCTGGGACCGGGGAAAATTACCATAATTTTTTTGGGTTTTTTCCAAGCTGTAAATTCACTACAGAAGGGCCAGTGAAAAGTTTTGCTTGTGGGGGGCAGATGCAAAAGTAAATACTGGACCCCTTAAATTAAAAAAGGTGTAACATTTGGGTTTTACGTGGCCCAGGGTGTGCACTTGGTGTGCCCGCCCTTAAATCCACCTCTGCTTGGGGCCTCCAAAAACTCAGCCAACGGGATGTAAGGACATAGCCCAGCCAACAAAATTTAAACAACAGATATTCACTGACTAGCCAAGCATCTCTTCACCATAGTCTCAGCACCCTATTCCCCGATTCTTGCTTTTCTCTCAGTGAAAAAAACGGTTGAGGCTGTCAATGAGAAATGAGGAAATGTGATTTCCGCTGTGAAAGTGAGAGCTGCTCTTAGGAATGTGTGACAGGAGCGGTCGCACTGGGCACCGTGCTTTGTGGAGCCCCGCACTCAAGGTAACCTATTGGAGGCTTTCATGAATTCTGAAATTACTTGCATTAATTCTGAAGTTTCATCAATTCTGGAATTATTTCTTTCAACAATTCTGAAATTTTTCCCCCCGTAAATTCTGAATTTTTATTGGTGCAGGAATTATTTCTTTCAATTATTTTTGATTCATCAAGTCCAAAATTTTTATCATTTTCAGGATTTTATTTTCTCTCATTAGTTTAAAATTACCTTCAGTGCTGAATTTTTGTCAGTTTTTGTGTTAATTTATTGAATTGTGTATTTAACATTTTTTGTATGAATATTTCAGAGCATTCTTGTGTATTTTGAAATAATGGATGCCGATTCCTTCCCCCCAAATATATAAAATCGGGCAAATATTTTTCACGTCCAAAACTATTGAGATGCATCAGGCCCCTTAGCTAAGGGCGGGAGTGCCGTCAAAAAGAATGGGCCCACCCAGGCACGGCTCAGGGTCCAAGAGAAGAGGAGCCTCACAAAAATTAGATCTGGTTGAAACTTTCAATAATTTGCCTAATATGGTCTCAGAAAAATCACTTGGCCTGAGGGCCCGTCAAAGATCTTAGCACAAGCAGCATTGGAGGATGTGTGAGGCCTCTTATACACTTAGATATTATGTTAGGGGTTCTCAAACTTTTTCCACCCGCGGCACCTCTTTTCTCGACGGATAATCAATGCTTATCTGCGGCTCTCCAGAGCAGTTTAACAGTCTCTTCGGAAAACCTTTGTAGGGTGCCGCGGCACACAGTTTGAGAACCCCTGCATTATGTATTTGCACTTTCTGTTTTTAATGTAAGCTTCCCCAATATTCTGAAACATTATACTCAAACGACCAGCAACCTTACTGTGTGGTGATGGTTGTCAATTTAAATTATCGGAGAACTTGAAATGCGAATTCAACTAAATCATCACACACACAATCCAATCCAATCATTGATTAAAAACTGTAAAATACATAGGATGGAACTATTCGATTTCAGAATACACATTAGCATGGTTTTATAAAATTGATAATCAAAATCATCATTGATTGATGATTAAACCCATTTTCTACCACTTTATTGGTTTATAATAGAATTTCACAGTTTTATGTGAATGTTATGAGGGGGGCACATGGCATCTGTCCCAGAGACATTTTGAATTCATTACATTCAAAAACATTTTAAATTAACAGAAATTGAAAAATATAGCATGTAAAGGTATTTTCTTTCAATATTTTAATCTATTCAGAAAAATAATTTTAATTTTTGATTGTCTTTGGCAGGGCCGTCTTTAGAGCAGCATGGGCCCCAGGGCCAAGCGATTTTTCTGAGATCCCACCTGGCAAATTCTCAAATTTTAACCGGTTCTCATTTTTGTAAGGCCCCAGGTGGGCCCATGCATTAAGACAGCACTAGTCTTGGGGCAGACATGGGACCCCTATACCCCCTTCTGCATAGGTTTGTTACATTTTGCTGTAGTAAAAATCTTACCACTACTACGAAAGTAGGTTGAAGAACGGATCATTGCTAAAATCAAATAGAATCGAAAAAAACGGGACACTCTACTTCAAAAAGAGACGTATGGTCAGACGAAAATATATGCAAATATTATGGCCGGTACAGAGAAATGACTCACATATACTTTGCGCAACACAATCATTTCTGACTTCCAGCGTCCGTGCAGCTATGTTGGTCGAGTCAGAAGACAGGAATCCAAAGTGATTGTAGTTCCCCGTTTTTTATGGCTTTCAAGTAGGGGGTGGACTCTGCTATTGATCACTATTCAAATGCCAAGGAAAAAAAAATAGTGTGAGGTATTATCGGTGAGAGACTAATTTCATTACTGTTGACACTTTAAATTCGTAAATGCTGGGGGTGGTAGCACTTTTGAGGGGTATTTTGTGACAGCCCTGGCTGTAGATGCTCGGTTGAGCCTTCGCCTGCATCTTGGTGTTGTGTCTGTCTTTACGGAGGCCAACCAATTTCATTTCATTTTTTCATTGGAGGGTCCTATTTTGTCCCCTAGATGCTCAGTTGAACTTTTGCCTGTGTCTTCATGCCATGTCAGATTTGGCCGCCAACCCTGAGGCTAGCCAATGGATCCCTGTTGTTTCATTGGGGGACTCCCTCCGCCTCCAGTGTTGCCACTCTGGGTGCTTGGTTGAGCCTTCCCCTGCATCTTCACGTCGTTCTTGCATGTACAACTGGCAAATGTTTAGAAAATCCACAAAATGACCCAAAATTCAATGGATTTTTAATTCAAGATTTTTAAATTGGATCATTGGCTTTGAATGAGGTAATGCTGAATAAGCTGATGCATCTGTTTTACCAATTTGCAAATGTATATTCAGATTTGTGTATTAAAAATGAGTTAGTAATAGCTACATGGAATCTTTGTTGGGGTCCTCCAATTTTGTGCTAAGTTTTGGTTAAAAGATTTTTGCATTTATACCACGTTTCAATGTGGTACCTAAAATTCATTTAAATTATATTTCACTGTGATGAGTATCTATATTGGTTTTGGTAAAGAAAACTTTTTACCTTAATTTGATTTATGAAGTATAAAACTTCAATGGGGTATGGTTGTGTATAATTTGTGTTGATGCATGGAATATATAAGGTTTTTTTCTTTTGCACATAGCCAGTACCCATTTCGTAGAAATGAAGAAATTATTGCATTTTTCAATAACTTTGATGATTATCTATGTGAAGAAGCTATGTGGCAAATCTCGGAGACCATCAAACCAAGAGGGGGTCGTAAAAAAGGATTTGAAGAGTCATGAGGGAATTCAGAAGAATAAAAAGATATAAAAGTGCCTATGTAGGCTACCACTCTTTAGAAGATGTACTTGATACTCAGTGTTTAATAAACTTTAATGTGCCATGTTCACTTTGAAGTCTGATAATTCATATCATGTAAAACAAAGAAAGCTTAAGTAGTTTTTATAAATTTTGTTATTACAAATGCATTTATATTTTTAAATTTTTTATTTTATGTGAGATTTATATCCCGGTTAATTTGAAAAAGAAAAGTTTTTTTTTTTATCAACATCTTTCTAAAGAAATTTGTTTCAGTTATATATTCAGAATTTTTATAATTACTGTGTACGTGTTGCTGGTTAATGTATTTGAGCCATTTGTGTTTTCTTTTTCCATCCACAAAAAAACTTACTTTCTGAAGACATTTTTTGAGACTAAAGTTACAAGTCTGATATAAAAAAATTTAAATTATTTTATTTGCATTCAGGTGACAATATATTACTGTTATTAGTTTCATATACTCTGTGATATAACTGTTATTTCTCAGTGAAGTTGACTTAGAATCTTTAATTTTCTTAATATGCTGAAATATTGTGCATTTATCTTTTCATGAATAATCAGACATTGTAAGTGTCTGTAAAAATAGCTTTTCATGGGCTTCAAGCTTCAAAGAATTTATTTTGCAAAGCATGACCTCAGCAAAATACGTTTTATGAAATGTTAGTTTTGTGCAAATGTGCATTACATCAAAGGAAAAAAACTATTTGCTTCATGTACCTATATCTATGAAAAATCTATATTTGTGGCTCTTACTATTATTTTTTGCCAATGTGTGTTGCAGTTTAGTTCCTGAATTTATTTATTCAATGTAAATGTTAATGTAGAGTACCTCGTAAAATAGCTAATGCATTTTAACAAATTTTGTCATTATTGCTTGGTTTTTTCCCCTTGTTTTTTGTGTGTACATGTGTGAAATGAGTAAAGTTATTTCTCATAGCTTATAGCTTTTTCTTTTCTTTTTTTATTTGGGAACCACTATTCAAATGATGAAACACACAAAAGCCATGTAGTCTTGAAGTATTGATAATAACTGCTACCCACAGAAAGGAAATTAATTTAGAAAATGAAGCAGGGGCAGCTTAAGTGAGTGTGCAAGGGGTGCAGTGCACCCGGGCAGCAGGTTATAAGGGGCAGCAGCTTAGGGTTTTGTTTAGAGACATAAATTTTCAAAATTTTGTAACAATAAATATTCACAAGACACCATGTGTTGTCACTCTTTTGAGTCTTACCTTAACAACGAAGATGTTAAGAAAACTTGAGGGAACAGACAGGTCCTGGGGCCGTAATACCAGAAACAAGAATAGACTTTGTCACA
The DNA here is from genome assembly GCF_987345545.1 of Pholcus phalangioides. Lineage (NCBI taxonomy): Eukaryota > Metazoa > Arthropoda > Arachnida > Araneae > Pholcidae > Pholcus > Pholcus phalangioides. The sequence goes on from NW_028301600.1 coordinate 27,816,302, forward strand.
CGGGACAAGTGTACATTTTGGTGCCCCCACCCAGTAATTTTTCGAGAGCAGTCAAAGGCAAGGAAAGCGGCTTCTCGCACTTGTTGAGGGCCGGGAGCACCATAACCCCTCTCACTCCTCTAGTTTTTGCCCTGATAGTCAGGGCCTCCTTGGGAGCATTGGAGTAGGTATTTTGATGTTAAGCAGGTTCAACTGGTTCATGAATACTGGCATAATTAAGAACGCTGAAATAACTATACCAAAACACGGGATAAATTTCTTTAAAAGCGGGACATGGTCAAGGAATTTTGTGTAAATAATGGTGTACGACAAGGGTTCTTAATCTTTTTCAGCCGTGACCTAAAATCAACAAGATCAGCTTCACAACCCATGGGACTGTTTGTTCTTCAAAATTAGTACCACTGCAGCGGTGCAAGTGCCCTTCATCCATTTTGGAGCAACAAACTTTCATTTTTGGAGCAGAAATTTTGAAAATGGAGCAGAACTAAAAACTATATCTGCAATATAAGGAGTAATTTTTCTGTGAAATGCCAAAAGTTTCGCCAAAAATGGTTGGAACGAATAATTCTAAATAAATTTCATTCACGAATTAAAGTCTATTTAAATCTTTTCTGAAGTATCTTATTTCTCTCTCTCTCTCTCTCACTACTAAAACATACATTACTGAAATGACGAATAAAAATTATTAGACTTTTCAAATTAAATACCATGCATACTGAAAACCTAGGCAGCAAGAATTTCTGCTGCTTGAACACCAAAATCTTATTCATCCTGATGTAGCAAAACAAAAACAGCATGCATAATATAATAAGGATTTCTGTGAAAAAAAGTTAGTTTCTCACAGAATTTAAGGAAATGATTAAATTTAAAACGAAATGCAAAAAACGAGAAAAATATAAATACCTTATTTACTTAAACAATTTCTTAACATAATAGCATGTTGATAGATTAAAAATGTTTTTTTTTTCTGCTTTTTTCTCAGCCTGAAGCTGTTACAATATTTTCTATAAAAATCATGAGTCGCTTTCAGAAGTTCAGCATCTCTGACAATTTTTTTTCAAATTTTTCATGTTCTTGAACATAAGATTTTGTATCTTATTCCATTGAAGCATTGAATGGACAGATTTTTCACTGTTCAAACCATAGGCAGAAATTGACTTGGAAGTCTGGGGGGGGGGGGACGCGATGACGATGTCAATTCATATATACATATGTACATTAGATCAGTCGACTCCACCTTTGACTCTGGGGGACAATGCCGCCGCCCCCCCCCCGTATCTCCGCCCATGGTTTAAACAGACCTCTGTTAACAATGAACTCTCTTTCACTGTCTGCGTTACCATGTGCTAAAGATAAAAAAGCCTTTACCAAAACTGGCAAAATTTTGAACTTTGGACTGCTTTCAAGGTTACAAAGTTTTAATATGTCTGCCCAATATCTATCTACCTATTCTCTGAACTGATTTCACTTCTTGTAATTCTTTGTAAGGCAACCCATTCATCACACGTAATTGATAGTTCTGTTGGTGATACGTGAGGGAGTAATGTACTATCCCAGCAATGCACGAGAGGGAGTGCGAAAAACAAGAGATGGTGCAAACATTTCATTCTCTCCAACAACATGTTTTGGAAAGGTAGGACATTTATATATAATAGGTACCTCACAGAAGTTATGTAAAATGAGCATGTGCTCCTAGTACAAAAACTCCTTCCTTTGACTATTAAGAGCATGCCTCTCCCCCACCATTTGGGCGCCGCTCTAGGAGGGGTGCGAAATGGAGTTGAAAGGTTGAAAAAAAAAAACGGGGTCAGTAGCGCCAAAAATAGGTTCTGCATGGGTAGAGATTTTTTTCCTCGAACAGCCCTGTGTGTGTGTGTGTGTTCGCCAAATCCGGATTTTCGCGATGTGAAATTGTCACGATCGGCAACCGCCGACGATAACCTCACGACAGCATAGTGGCTAGATGACAAAACTATCGATATTTTAGCTGGAGTTTTTACAGATCCCGTTTTTTCCCAACGATGTCCGAAAAAATTTCGGTAATTTAAACGAATAAACCAATCCCCTTTTCGATTCTTCGCAAAGGCGCGTGTGCAATCTTGTGGGAAATAAAGCAAATTTACGCCGTAGATATGCTGTCTTTGAACGCAGGTTGGTAGCCGCGAAATTACCGTTATTTTCAGAGAGAAGAGAAGTGTTACAGTATAACCTGTAAGAGAGAAAAAACGCTCTCCGAAATCGGAAAATTCGCCATATTCATTCAGGGACTTTGATAGCCCGCGGGTTATACTAATAACAGTACAAGACTTTTGTACTTCAAGGTAGTATAACCATTTTCCAAGGTCACGAGATAACGCGATTGTGGTAGATGTTGAGAAGTGAAAAAAAAATTGAAGTTCCCCCCCTCCGTATCTTTTTCCTTGTCTCGGAAAGAACGCATCCCGTGAACAAAATTTTCATGCTTCTTTTTCCTAAATTCCGGGTATTTGACGCAATACAGTGCATTAGCGGTACCTCCGCGAACCACAAACAAGAATTGGCACAAATGCGCAAGGCTTTGGCGCACCATGTAGCAAGAGAATCGTAACGGCGCAGCTGTTACACCAGTGACGCAGTACGTGTATTTCTAACAGAAATGCAAGTGCTGGATTTCTACACGACTCATCTAGGAAGCCGCTGTTTTATATTGGGTAGTTTGGTTATATTTGACATCCATATTTTTTCAGCCACCTCGTTGGGCAATTTGCCTGTTGTGGCCATTGTATTTTAATCAAGTTTTGGTCGTAACGCATGAGCCACTGTTTTTTAGTGGATTTGTCATATGCTTCCCCTAAAGGCGACCTTCGTGGGAGGCTGACAGGGCTTCAGTGTCAAGGGGACCTCTAGATATACCTGATTTTTTCCAGGGGAAAGTCGCACACCATTGTTTACAGTGCAAAATGATCGTGACTATACGTCCCGCTTTTGAAGCAGATTTTTCTGCTTTTTGATCCAAAATTATTTTATCGTTCTTAATAATGCCAGAGATAACAAGTAATTTAATCCTTAAAACAGCATCTAATTTGGGAAGATGATGCATAACGAGAGATTATTTTTTTTACTAAGAAATTTATTTCAAAGATGTTTCTGGTACTCTAGGGACCGGGCAAGTGAGAAGCAGAATTTTTCCTTTGTTCCCGGACCATTCTGGAAAAAAATACTCGGTGTGGGAACCAAAATGCATATTTGCCCCTTTTCATAAAGTACAGGGGCATACGACCCATTGCGGCACCACGAGGCGCCACTCAAGAGGAGTGCTATGGGTGAAAAAGTTTTATTGGCCAAAGAAAATTATTTCTGTCCGTTCTGGAGAGGCGCTGAATCCGAGATGAAAGGACCAAATTTTTTTTTTTAATTTGTTTGGAAATGTTCAGATAAGTTGAGGAAGGATCATGACCCACAAGGGTAGGGCTGACAGGGCTTCAGTCCGGATGCCCGGGACTCTATACCTACCATTTTTTTCACGCTATAAATTAATTGTAGAGAAGGGTTCCCCATTTAAAATCTATCTTGGGGCCCGCGAAAGGTTCCAGCCTAGGGGCCTGACGCAGGATATAGGGGCAATGGGGGGATAGGCAGGAGGCGCACAAATCCGAGATCCCAAATAAAGATTTTGTCTCGAGCCGCCCCGATAGCTTACATTCTTGTACCTGATATTACGGTCGTAGGCCCTGTCTCCCTACGTAAGGGGGCCAGGGTAGGCCCCCTCAGCTACTCTCAGAGGTATTCTCTCAGGCCTTCTCAACATCTCCGTTGTCGTGGTGTGACTCAAAAGCGTTCGAACGCGTGATGTCTGTCACACGTGAATTTTCATTGTGTGATAATTTTAAGAATTTTGGAGTCTTAACTAAAGTCTGCGCTGCTGCCCCTTCAATCTGCCGCCTGGGTGCATCGCACCCTCTCGCCACCTCGTTGGGCTATTTGCCTGTTATGGCCTTTGTGTTTGTATATATTTATATAACTACAATATTCTATACCACTTTACTGTTCGGTACGCCACACTAAGGAATTTCTGATTCACATAGTACAGTATTACAACTAATTAAAAAATTAGTTCAAGTACTGCCACTCCCCGAGTTACGAACAGTATCCGTTCTAAGCATCGGCCGTAAGTCCAAATCTCGTTGATTCGTTAATTTCGATTCAAAAACGGGACAGTCACGTTCAAAACAGAACGATCAGCCTAAAGTTGAAGAAAAATATTGTTGGAGTCTTTGCAACTTGATTGCATTCTTTTACAAAAATAAGGATATAAAAGCGCTCGTTTGTACGAACTCGAACGGGTTTGAACAATTAGTTCGTAATGACAAAAGTTCGTAGCTATAAATGGGAAAGACATTCGACAGGGCCGTAGCTAGAAATTTCTTTGGTAGTCGAACAATTGATGTTTCTTTCGTGACGTGGAGGAGTCATAGAACAATAGGATTAACCATGTCAATCCTTATATTTTAGCAATTTTTTAATTTTTTCACATTTCGGGGAGAGGGAAGGTGATTCCTTGGTTCCCCACCTCCTCTCGGAACGGGAATGGACGTATAATTATACTGTAACTCGAAGCATTAAGGGAGAGCAGGTGGGTCTGATGTCCCGGGCGCTGGAACTTTTTTTTCCGTTAAATATTACGTAAAAGGGGGACGCCAAAACGGATACCAGTCCCCGTCGCTAAGCTAGAAGGAAAAGTGTTTATATGGCAATTTAGCATGTTAATCCGTCAGAATCCATTGCAGTAGTCATAATGAAGCCTTGTAAGAACAAAGAGCATAACATAATAGCATAAATAGCATAATGACATAAATAGCATACGATATTGGGGTGATGGCATCGAGCTAACATAGCCCGATGGATGATGGAAATTATCTTAAACTAAGAAGCGATGTGTGATTGTTTCAATTTTCATTGAAAAAATCATGCAATATCGCATAATATAGCGGTGCACTTCCGAAATGTGCAAGTGGGCATCATGGAATGGTCCGGGGGGGGGGGGAGGCCAGTTGAAGCTATTTGTTTTGTATAGGATCCTATGGGGTGGCTTGCGTTGAAAAGGGGGCGATAAGAAAAAAAAATTTAAAGGGGGCGATGGAACAAGAAAGTTTGGAAGACTATGCATACAGGAATGTCCTCACAAGATTCATCGAAAGACTGGTAATTTGTAGAGATGATTACAAGGAAGACAATTCATCTCTGGCCATACGGAGACTCGAACCCCGGACGAATGCTCTACCAACTAAGCTATGGAAATAGATAGGATATTTCAACCTTGGAGCGTATATATATATGTTGATAGGCTCTGTACATGGACGGCGGCATCAATCAACTAATAGCTCGTGAATGACATAGGCCACCAGATGGCCACATGTATATAGAAATGTCCTTTCCACTTGTTAATACGAGATTCATCGAAAGACTGGTTATTTGTGAAGATGATGATTACAAGGAAAAAATTCATCTCTGCCCCCACGGGGACTCGAACCGCGGTCTCTCGTTTGCCGGACGAGAGCTCTACCAACTAAGTTATGGAAACATATGGAATATTTCAACCTCGGAGCTTATATATATGTTGAAAGGCTCCGTACATGGACGGCGGCAGCAATAAACTAATAGCTCTAATAGCAACCAGACTTTCGATGAATCTTATATTAACAAATGGAGAGGACATTTCTATATACATGTGGCCATCTGGTGGCCTGTCATTCACGAGCTATTAGTCGTCGATGTACGGAGGCTTTCAACATATATATACGCTCCAAGGTTGAAATATTCTATCTGTTTCCATAGCTTAGTTGGTAGAGCAGTCGTCTGGCAAACGAGAGACCGGGGTTCTCGAGTCCCCGGGGGGGGGGCTGTGATGAATTTTCTTCCTTGTAATCATCATCCCCACAAATAACCAGTCTTTTGATGAATCTTGGACTATGCCCTAGTCTAGTGATGAGAAAACTACGGTCCGTCTTAGATTTTAAAGTAATAGTATAAAAATTTTCTATTTCAGTGCTTCAGAATAATTCCTTTACGGGGATGTTTCATGTTTTTTCATATGCAAAACATAACTGTGAGAACGCGAATGGAAATAGATTAAAACAAATTTTGCATATGCAAAGAATGGAACACACCCTAATACGCATAAAATGTTTAAAATATACTTATTTATTTTTACAGTTGCAAAGGGTTCATCATGTCCCATTTGCAACGAAACCGTGGCAGTCTTTAAAGAATATAGCATATCCCACTTCACTTGTAAGCACAAAAATTTCAATTGTGAATCCGTGTCAGAATGCGTATGTCCGGTTACCAGATTTTTTTATTTTTGTTTTTGGCCCTCCCCTAAAAAAGTTTGCCTATCACTGCCCTAGTCACAGTGGGGGCTGACCAAATTTTCTCGACAAAAATACAGAAATTATAGGGCTCGAAATACGGAAGTTGCCAGTTATCGCCAAAAATGAAGCTAATGGTTTGTAAAGTTTCCATTTGTTACTAAAATCACCAAAAAATCACTTTTCGCGGGAAAAGAAACGCTACTGAAAATTTGCAGTGAAAAAAAATTGAGGTAGGCTGTATCATAGACACGGCCACAAGTTTTGACGTAAATACGTTCTTTGTGCCTTAAATCGCGTGATAGCTAATACCATAATTAAATTGGTATCATCAGATTTGTCTTTGGAACTTTGGAATAGTGTTAACAGACAATACCAATGTCGCCCATATGCGTTGCGAACCTCTCGAGATATAGCGTGATACGATTTCGTTACGGAAACGGGCCGCTAGCCTGGTGCCCATACCGGAAGAGGTATTAAAACCAGAGTGGTATTATTTTATTTGTCTTAAGAATACCTATCAGACAAAGCCGCTTGAACCTCTACACGTCTAGAGATATAGTGTAAAAAAATTTCATTACGAAAGCTGGCCGCAAGCCTAGTGCTCAGACCAGAAGAGGTATTAAAACCAGAGAGTGGCTTTTTAATACCTATTCTGGTCTGGTATTTAGAGTGGCTATCATTGGATTTGTCTAAAAAATGACTATCAGACGATACCACTACGGCTTCTATTTGCATTGAGAACCTCTCGAGATATAGCGTAAAACAATTTTGTTACGAAAGCGGAACGCAAATGCTTGGTGTCCAGACCAGAAGAGGTATTAAAACCAGAGTGGTACCATTAGATTTGCCTTAGCGAGACATCAAAAGCGATGATATATAGCCTACTGTACTGAATACTTCTTGAGATATGAGCGTTTAAATTATTTCGTCACTCGACTTTTTTACGAATACACACAGCATCGTCAGATGATTTAAAATACAAGTACAAATAGTACAAACACAACAGACAAAATGCCCAACGAGGTGGCTAAAAAAAGATGCCCATAAATAATATGGATGTCGAATATATATTTAAACTGTATCAAAAGTACAGCAACCCATAAGAGCAATAAAAACCAAAAATTATGATAAAATATAAAGATACTGCCCATAAAAAATCATGGTTGTCAAATATATGACGTAAGACGTCAACTCTTTCTCTCTTCAAAAGACATCAAGCTACGTCAAAAAGTTTAACATGACAAATACGTCAGATGAGGGTTAAAAATTCGAAGACAGAAAGGAGGACGTCCACATCTTTGGTGATGTCATTTTTTTTCAATTTCTACAACAGATGGCTCACTATACTAACAAAAACACGGCCACTTTTTCCCAACTAAAACAGAACCGCTAGAACAGGGCAAAAACAAAAAAAGGAACAAATACTAATTTTTCTCTCTACGCTCATAATGAATTATTCCAACTTTCTGGCCAGTTTTATCGCTTTGCAGCATTCGCCTGGAGCCTGGCGAGATTTTCTTTGGCCCAGAACCTTGTCTTTTGTTAGATTTATTGTAATTTCTGATAGTTAGCATCGCTTTGTGAAGGGGGGGGGGATGTTCCACGAAGCCAAGCCACCTGCTAATTTGAAGCTGACCACCGAATCTCGGCAGTACTATCCCAGCCGGCTTGTGGGGGGGGGGGGGGATGCCAGAGGCATTTTGGAATTTTCGTCGAGCAAAGACATTTATTACCTTTCTCCGAGTCTCTCAACTCTCTTCCAACACACAAAAAAATGCTCATGTCAATGAAGAGATATATTCGGCATATACAGTCGGCCTTCGGTGTTCATGGATTTCATATTCGATGTCTCTTTGACATTTTTTTTTGGAAAACATCGTTGAGGTAATAATTCTCGTATCGGATAAAAATACAAGTTGTATGTGTTGAATAAACGTTTAAAAAATCCCTCTCTTAAAGGTTTTCTGGTGCTTCTGAAAATATTATTTTTAAATGTTCTGCATTGTTTAAAGTGAAAACTTGCAATTAAAATTCAAATATTGACAAAGGTCAGCTTCATTGCTGTGGTTCTCCATTATTACGGCATCGATGAGTCTACGTCAAATATATCAAGAAATAAGAATGTAAAATTCGATAAGCCATTGCTGTAACTACACCTGCTACTACATTCCCGGATCCCCATGGCTCTCATGTAGAAAGTGCTGTTTTTCCGTGGGTGTGATAAAAAAAAAGCTATCCAAGTTATGTATTGCATAACTTGCACACTATAGCCGTCATGATTTAATTTGCAAATTCTGAGAATTAGGAGACTAATTCATTTTGAGCAACATTGCAAAGGCTTCGTAACTTTAAATCGGCAAGGGATTTTTTCCATGAAATAAACGTTTTTCACGTACGTTTTTCACGTGGTACATTTTTCACGTGAAGAAAAATTGGGAAAGGAAGCCTTGCTACTATACTATAATAAATTGACTGGAATTTAAAAGAAACGACACTAACAGACATTATGTTGTTCTTTCAAGGAAGCATCACCTTGAGTCTCACTGGATCCCTCCTCCCCTTCTACTTCTTTCACACAAAGCAGATGCTGTAAAAATGAAATGCCTAAGGAACAAAATTCTAGGTTTTGGGTTATTCGCGGTCACCCTTGGAACGTAACCCCCGCGAATACGGAGAGATGACTGTATGTTTCAGAGTGAAAAAAATTTCCCCAATAAAGGAAATAATAATTCCGGAAACCTGAAAACGCGGAAAAATGGTGAATTTTAAGAAACGTGGAAGGACGCTTTAAATGACATCAAAAAGGGGGACGTCTCGTAACCCCATGTCAGATGAATATTCATATTTACAGTCACAATTGTTATCTTTCTAATTATTAGTTGAAAAACAAATTTTAATCCATGATTTCAATGAAGAATTCAAATGGGCTTCATTGAAAATAAGTGGAAAAACGGGACATTTTGGAAAATATGTCCCGAAATTTCCGTCAAATACGGGTCGTATGGTCTTGGTAGGAGACAGTGAAAATCCGAATATTTGATCATAATGCTGCCATCTCTCATCGTGTCAGACAACTAGAAATTTTCTAATCAGTAACAGATGGCAGCAGTGATACAATTAATCATTTATTACTTTGTCCAAGGAATTTTTCCAGTCAATGGCAGCAAGAGTTTCACGCGCATAAAAACAAAAAGAATAATTTAATGAAAGTAATTGACAGAAGACTAATCAAATTAAAATTCGTTTTTGTTCTCTTTTTTTTTCAATGGTTTCACATTTACTTCGTTTTCTCCCACGAATTAATGTTCACGAAAAAAATTCTTTGAATGTTTAAATTTCAAATTACAGTCCATACCGCTTAATGTTATACCGTACTTAAGCAGTGTTTCTCAACCGCCGGGCCACGGCCCGTGAACTGTTTCATTTTTACATATTTATTTCACATTAGTCGTGTGTATGACCGGGCTTCCACTCACAAAAACGAACCGGGCCGTGTGATTCTAAAGGTTGCAACCTTTAGAAGCCCACGGCCCGGTTGGTTTATCCTTGGTCGGTTGGTTGGTCGTGGAAGCCACGACCCTTTTTACTCCGGTGGTTCTCAATTGAGGGCCACTGGACTAAAGGGTTTCTGGTAACAATAACCGAATGATAAACCGATAAAATAATGATAACGGGACCCAAAAAAAGTCCCGTTTGCAAGTCAGGTGACCATATATCTCGTTTAGTTGAACGGGACACCTCTTTTTCTTTCATACATTATTAATTGCAAAATGTTGAATCGCTCCATTTTTAAAAAATCCTATTCTGACACGGAACTTTGAACTTCTTTCCTTTGTACTAAAATCCTACATTTTCGTTGTTCATCTGTTGTGAGGCAGTAGAATAGAACTGTCTCTGTATGTCACGAATTACGACATTTTTTCAATATACAATATGCTTCATAGATCCCGTGAGAAAGTCTCTCTGAAAAAGAAATTGGAATCTGGTTAACTGATCAAGAACTGAAGAAAAGGGGTTTTTTTTCGTCATACATTTGTCTCCACTTTGGGAAGATCATCGCAAAACCAGTTCCATACCCTATGTACGTAGATCACAGTGAATACTACGGTCCTATTACGGAGTACGGAAATGTTTGTTAACAATGGGAGGAGGGGGAGAGAACACATTCTAGGCTCTTACATAGTATTTGCAGCCTAATACGTATCTACCTCCCCATTAGCGGACAAAATTTTTGGTCCCATGGGCAGTGCCGTAACTAGCCATTTTTGCGCCCTGTGCAAGAATTTGCATTTACCCATTCTGGGCCCCCTTTCCAAGTCGGTCCTGTGCGGGTGCACCTGTTGCAGCTGCCTAGTTACGGCACTGCCCACGGGTGTCCGTTATCGACAAGTTCTACTGAAACATTATCCGAAGTGCCGATTGACTAATTTTTTGCCATGTTATGATATTAGTCCGTCCCATAGGTGGAGATAGACATGAAAGGCTGGAGGGGGGAGAGACATGATGACAGGGGCGTAGCCAGAAATTTCGTTCGGGGGGGGGACCACTTTCATTTCGGGGGGGGGGGGAACCAAAGTGACAGAACAATGGATTTGGCCATCTTTTTCCCTTTTTTCGGTCATTTTCTCACATTTCGGGGGGGGGGGACCAGACCCCCAAGTCCCCCCCCCCTGGCTACGCCCTTGCATGATGAGATGCCAATTCATATATATGCATGTATATCTCCGTCATTGACGCTGAGGGATGCATGTCTCCTCATATCTCTGGTTCTCCGCCCATGGTCCGCTCCGTTCTTTGCAAAAATGATAACAACACCCCCAACGATAACATTATCAGTGATTTCGTCGACTATATAACCGAAAACAAAAAAAACCCGAATAAATTAAATGATAAATTTGAGCAATGTAGGAATTTATTTTTCAAAAGATAAATAGGTGTAAAGAAGATTTTTGTCAAATCGTTAATTAATCGATCTCTCAACCGATGTCCTAACTGTGTGATGACCCTCAAGCCCAGCAACTGTGACTGGCTAGCGATGTAGGAAGCAGTTGCTTGTGTTATTTGCTCCTTCATCAGATGATGATTGGAAACAAAAGCATTTGTTCAATCGTGACGATATGAACAAGTATTTTTATGATTTGTTTCCGATGTTGCCTAGTGATGAACTTGTTTCATTCTAAAGACGTTTGTTGCAGTAAATCATTTTGATTTTTGGGCGTAGACTTCGAAGTGATAGTTAACATAAAAAAAAAAAAAAAATTGCCGCATATATTCGTTTTCAGTTTTATAAATTAATCAACTTGATATAAATATTACTTCGATAAGAAGTTGATTCAGTGAACATTGAAAACATTCTATGTTCCCGATGATGCGAGTTTGTTTTACCGAGTGGATCTAAACATTAGACAAGTGTTTTGATGCACGTACTCTAAAGATAAACAAACTGGTATAAGCTATTTGCTTGAGAAACAGAAATGACAGAACAGGATATTGACTTCGAAAGCTTGCCGGATGATGTTAAAGATAAATTAGCCGAGTTGGAACTAGAACTCTCTGAAGGTGAGTTTTAGTACACAATTTATCAACTTGAAAGTTTTATCAAGTTTAGATCTAGTAAGGGTCAGACTTAAGCAGGTAGGAAAGGTGCAATCATCCCGGTCCGCAATATATCAGGGACCGTAAAACTGGACTATATTGCATTGACTACCTATAATACTTTATGATAACCGCTTTAAAAAAGCCAGACCTTCTATTGATCTATGGTGAAAAATAACATACCTATATACTCTCATGTATCAGCGGACCCCCCTCACTTCAGGACCACCAAAACCACAATGAATTGAAGACCTGTGTATAAGCCGACACCAGTTCAAAGCCTTGTGAACCCACCAGCACACTAGGGCAATGTAGTCTTTCATAAAGGCACCATTTTTTATTGTTTCTTTATCTTTGGAACTCATCCATTTGGTCCATAAATTCCTTGAATAATCTTTAAAAGGTATTGTTGAGAGCATCAACAAGCCTTTTAATCAAAGGGTGTAAAATCTAGACAATAATCCACCGGGTATCTGATTTTTTTACTTTGGCTTTAACATCGTCCGTTCTGTGGGGGTTTGAACATAGCTACATAAATCATTCTACTGATTAGTAATGTATCTATAGCTACAAAAATTACTGGACTGATTTAATGACATAGTCTAAAGTAGTCTGATGACATTTAAGTTGTCCAATCGTGAATTTTCAAGCTAGCCGTGCGGAGGCGATGTAGCTATATGATTTGGTGAAGTGGGATCAATATTTTCTCTTCAAAAACTGACACGTGTACAAGCCGACCCCTTCTCCAAATTAAGGAACAAATGTTTAAACGAAAAAACTCTGTTTATTCACAAGTATATACGGTATATTGATTTATTAACAGACACATTTGGTAGGGAATCTCTCACAATGTTGAATGGGACCTTGATTTTTGACAGGACCCGAGACTGAGACTTAGCAGGCTCCCAAATTGAATTTCAGTGAATGTATAGTACAAAAATTACTTAGTTTTTTACCTCTGGGCCTAATTCCAATCACATCTTCTTTGTAATATTGAAGAGGGCAGCAAAACTCTTTTCACACAGGGCCTCTAAATAACTGAATCTGGTCCTGAATCTAGTGAATTCCTATACATTAGGGATGGGACTAATTGTGATTTGGCCAAATATCAATTTCTTAAAATTCACAATTGTAGATAAAATTGGTATTTTTAATTGAAAATAAAATTGAGATAATTTCATATGATTGATAATGAATTTTAATTATGCAATTTATTATTTAAATAAATATTAAAAAAATAGTAATTGAAAGATTTTTATTGCCATGATACTGAAAATCAAAACATGAAATATTGTACTTTAATATTACTTACATGTAGTTACATTACTTAATGTAGTTTTTAAAATTAGTTTGTTTTGCTTAGATTTACACAGATATTCAGCCAAAGGGCAGAATATTCGTCCTATCTCTTATATACCTAGAATGATTCTCACTTCAGTCATGGTTTCCAAAAGTGCTTTCTTCTCATCTCTTACTAATCAGATTTATAAATAGATATTAATGAGTATTTCTATATATATAGGGGTTTTTTTTTGGGTGTAATAGGGTAGAGAAACGTTTCCACTGTTCATAAAAAAAGTAGGAATGATTGGATGCCAAGCAGAGATGAAGATGAGTTATAGATAGGAAATTCACATGCTTTTGCTGGGATCGAACCACAGGCCCTCTGCTTTAACCACAAAGGCGTGAATTTTATTTCTGGAACCTATTTTAATCTCCGCTTGGTATCCATGAATGGGGATTACATCGTATTAGATGCACAAAGAGATTATCAGAAAAATTTTGACCTTGCAAAATCAATTGTGACAATGTTGGTAGTATTACAACGGTGAATGTGTTCTAAAATCTATGGGAAGGTCAGTGTGGCCCCCTTCTGTCTTTCAAATACAAATACAAGGCCACAGCAATCAAAATGCCAGACGAGGTGGCTGAGAAAAAGATGCCCATAACAAACATGGATGTCATATATTTCTAAAATACAGCAACCCTCAATTAAGAATGCAATTACAAAAACTAGAAACAACATAAAGGTATATCCGCTCATATTTTCATTGGAAAAGGTCTTGAAATTTCTAAGCATTTGGTTTATTCTTACTTGACATATGGGAGCAGAAAAAGGGTCAGAGAGAAAGGGGTCAACAGACAACAAGGTCACAGAGACCCTGTCTATCTTTCTAGTGTTCCATAGTTCCATCAGCCAGAAGCACAGAAATAATAATTAAGAAAACATTGAGGGACTGAAAATAGCCATTCCTCCCATATAGCCTATATGGAACTCAAGCTCATACGCAGAATAGTGTGTTGCATTGTGTATTTATCAATTATTGGAGGGGCTCTGCCCCCTCACAAAGTTTATTGGTGTCTCAGATAGCCTCGGCGCCCAGGTTCCAGTGCCTATGCCCCCAGCCCTTCATGTCTTATCTGTTCTGCAATGCTTATGAGTATCTAAGCAAATTTACTTTAATGATCAAAATTCAGGGCTTGAGAAGTCCTAGATATAATCCCCAAAGTAGAATGTTTAGCACTGTTCTGCGAAGAGCCCTCAGCTGACTGGAAATGTTCTGCGGTAAAAATCCCCATACATGTAATAATGTTTTTTTGCACTTTTTCTTAAAATTCTTTCAAATTGTTCTGCAGTAGCGCTAATTGTTCTGCGACGTACGTCACAGATTTTGGCACATTCTGCTTTGGGGGATATAATGGTGACTAAAAAAAAGGCATTGGTGTCTAAAATTTTTTACATGGAATTACTAAAATTGTAATCCAAGACATTATATACCTTTTGAAGATTTTTTCAGTGTGTCCTATATAAAATTTTGTCTCATATCCTCAAACTCTAATTTAGTAATCATGTATTTTGAGTTTTCAGTGCCAATTAGAGTACTTTAGTCACCACAGTGGCCTAGCAACTGGTATTTGTCAAGCCCTCTTTTACTCTAGCACAGCGGTTCTCAACTGGTGCTTCGTGTGAACTGCGCTCATCCACAGAAATTATGTACCAGAAAGGGCTCAGCGAGTCAAAAAATGTTGAGAACCGCTGCTCTAGGGCAGTGTTTCTCAACTGCTGGGCCCTGACATCATTCATACCGGGATGCGAATGATCAGTTGTTTCATTTTTCCTCATTCATTTTCCATTAGTCTTTTGTTTGACTGGGCCTTTCACTCACAAACATGAATGAAACCGGGCCGCAGGCTTGCCAAGGTTGAGAATCACTGCTCTAGAGCACAGTTTCCCGAACTATTTTTTCCCATTACCCCCTTCAGAAATTTCTTTCTCCCATCATCCCCCAACTCAAGCAAACCCATAGGATCCTATGTTATACTCGTGTAGCTTCTATCGTCCTCCCCCCCCCCCCCGGACTATTCCATTGCCTATATATATACCGGGAGCGATATTGCCCACTTTGGGAAACACTGCTTCAGAGTATAAAAAAAGTTAGGTTCTAATATATGAACTTAATCCTTTGATTGACAAGCATTGAAAAATATCCATAGGAGAAAAATTTTGAGGGGTTATGTTAAGTAAATGACGTACCCGAATGCTATTTCATGACAAAAAAATTGTAGTCAGTATTTGAAAAAATATGGGATTTTGTACTTCAGGGAACTAACTGTATTTATGTGATTTACATACATTTGGACAGTTTAAAAATGTAATTTATTGTAATTATTGTGCCAACTCACTTTTCTATCATTGTTGAAGAATGCACACCAATAGGAGACATGTACCTTTGAGCCATTCTGCTGGTGATTATAGTAACTTCATGAACAGCTCACAAGTAAAAATCTAGTTTTTAGGAGTTGCTTAGACATGAATGCTGAAGTAAGCTCAAAATATACAATGCCTTTAGTTGAAAAATATATGAAACTCTACTGCTTGATAGCAACACAGCCAAATAAAGGGTTAAGTTAAGTTCAAAATTTGTGCCACCAACTGCGATTATGACTGTCTTTTACTACTACTAATTAGAAATTTGAGGTGAGAATATTCTCCAGAGAATACTCTTGGTGAACAAGAATATTCTGAGAATATTCTCCTGGATGTAAAAATTGGAGTATAATCGAGAATATTCATTTTTCTTTTAAATAATTCAACATTTTTTTACTAATTTTGTTTATATTGTGAAATATAAATCAGTTTTCATTGCCTGAAACACTGAAACATTTACAACAAAACAATTTTTGGCATAATCACTGCCCCCCCCCCCCAAATGACAACTTTAGTTTGAGAATATTCTCAAGGTCATGATGAGAGGTTACAAAAGTTTGGTTATAAAGATTTTAGAAACCTTTAGATTAAAACCTTAAAAAATTATTTTAAAATTAGATAAATTTTCAGAAATAAGTTCACAACAAAAGAAATTAAATCAAAGTTAATTGATGAAGGAGAAGCTATTCTTATATAATCACCTTCATTCTAAGATACAGAACTGTTGTTTTCTTCAATGCACATACACTTAAATTCTGTATCACTCACATTTCTTTAAAAGTTGTGCAATTCAGCCCTGTTGGTTTAATTTTCTTGCTTTTAAACTTTAATATTGTGTTGTGGTCTACAAACTTCAATATACCCATCTTCTTGACGGGAAGAGAGACGGGGACAGAGAATATTCTTTCGAAGGACTATTATAAATTACTATAATAATTTATAATTATAAATTTATCAAAAATAATAATTATTCTCAAGTTATTTATCGAGATTATTATAATACATGTTATTATATATATTCTTGATAATACTCTGTGGAAAGATTTCGGTAACTGAAGAATATTCTCATCGAGGAGAATATTCGAGAATATTCTCTGGAACGACTATTATTAATAACTTCAGAATAATTATTTTCTATAAGAATATTCCCCAGTAATTTATGAAAGTATTCCTTCCAGAGAATATTCTCAAGGATATTGTATGTAACTATATTATAAATAACAGGAGAATATTCTTATCAAGAACTTTCAAGTTATTTATAATAGTAGTCTTACCAGAGAATATTCTCCTCGATGAGAATATTCTCAAGAATATTCTCCGAAAGATTATTCTCGAGAATTTTACATCTCTACTACTACTAATAATAATTTGTGTAGGCCGGAGCCCCAGAATTTGTGCAGATAATTACATTACAAATAGTACATAGTTT
This sequence comes from Pholcus phalangioides, assembly GCF_987345545.1. Classification (NCBI taxonomy): domain Eukaryota; kingdom Metazoa; phylum Arthropoda; class Arachnida; order Araneae; family Pholcidae; genus Pholcus; species Pholcus phalangioides. The sequence continues at coordinate 27,833,385 of NW_028301600.1, forward strand.
CAAGGCAACATCGAAAGAGAAGAAAAAAGCAAAAAAAAATTACAAAGGTGAATGCAAGAAGAAACATTAATATTAAACCAAGTGTTACAAATGGCCTGGAGTGGGGGGCGGGGTTATTTTATAAAATAAATAAAGACACTGACTGTGAGCTAATTAAAAAAAAAACTTGCATGCAATAATGACAAATATGTATTTAAAAAAAACAATATATTACATATCAACAGTGAGAAAAGCTAAAAGTATTCAAAGTATTTACAAAAAAAAAAAAAACCAATTAAAAGTATTAGAAAAAAAGTTATAGATCGCCTGCTCTCTCCAATATTTTCAGTTTATTAGAGAAAGATCAAGGTTTCAAGTCGAGTTAAGAAGTTCTAAGAATCCAATGATCTCTTATGTGGTTCATTTTCCATTATATTCGCGTCGATTTGATGCTCTACAACTGGGATATTCAACATTTTTTCTTACCTTGTATTTTTTACTGAAATAGATTCAGTATTTTCCAGATTTTAAAACTAGGAGTGGTAAAATTTTTTTAATGGATCTACATGTCCCACATGTCTACTTGCTACAGATGGACCCAATGGGCACTTCTTCGGGGCTCATGGAGTAGTTTAAGTGTTACAGATGTCTCTAAATGTTGTTGTGGAAATTAGTTACAGTTGTCGTAACAAAACCCTATAGGGGCACAGCATTATACAAGTGCCTACAGAATACCTATTCTACATTTTTCATCAAAGTTTTGGGGGTTTACATTTCAAAATATATAATTTATTTTAACTGTCGATTATTATCATACAGTGATGTGCCTTTGTATCTCTGTGTATACAAAGCTGTTAAGCAAATATCTTTCATATTGATATAACTTATTTTAAATATTTAATAACAAATTTACCTTGAAGTTTTCAAGTTTATCTTCCAAGGTGAAAAACAAACATTTCAGGAATTAAATAATGATCAGTAAAAACAGAAACCTTGGCTTTTTATTTCAATGAATGTGGTTAAAGATGTATCTCAAGCATGGCCCCCACAAGGGGTGGGCTGACAAGGCTCCAGCCCTGGGGCCCGGGGTGATTTTAATCATTTTTTTGTTTTTCACGCTATAAATTCATCATAAAGGGGGGCCCCCGTAAAAGATCCTAGCCTAGGGGCCCTGCTTCAGGATGGGGGGGGGGGCCATGATCTCAAGTTGTAAAATTTATTACTGGAGCTCCATGAACAACTTCCCATTATGATAATTAGTCAAGGCTAATCACAATTTTTTTATGTTCATACTTGAATAATGGTGAAAGAAAATATATTTTGAGATGAAAAAAATACTTGTTTCGCAAACCACCACTACACTGGTAAAAATAGACAGGATAATGAATTCAAGTTAATTCAAATAGGCCTAATAATGCTAAATTTGTCATTAATTGGAGAACCCCCCCTCTTTTGCAGACACCGGCAGGATAAAAAAAAATTCATCTGTAAAATATGGGTTACATTAATCAGGGGTTTGAAATGCTTACTTTTATTATACAAGGGAAATTATTTGGCTGTAAAAGAGGGGTCACCGTTAAGAGGGGTTTTACTGTATATACTGAAACACATCTCTATAGATCACATATGAACGAAAATAATTTAAAAAAGTAATTCTGAAATTTATGTATCAAAGTTTGGAAAGTATAGTAATGCAATTTATAAGGAATATGTAAGCAATAATACTAGAATACATACAGGTGTGGAAATTTAATTAGGAAACAAAGAAGAGATATGTGAAGTACAGATCCATATTTCTTAGTCTATATTATTTGATTGCCCAGTAATCAGAATAAGGATAGGACGAATAGTTGTTTGGCAGAATACCGAATATTCGGTTGCCGTATATCAATTTTTTTTCAAATTCCTCACAATTATAAATACAATTAGTATTTTTAATTTAGATACACAATATTTTCTGTTTTTCCATCTGGTGTGTAGATGTACAAATTTTTGGGTTCACCAACAGGCGACGAAAAGCTGTCCGTGAGAAATACAGGGCTCAAGTAAGTTGATACCTGCCACTGCTAACGACTGCCCTTGCGCTTTGTTGATTGTCATGGCAAAAGCTAAACGAATCGGGAACTGTAATCGCGTGAAAGTGAACGGCATTTCTTCAGTGATGATTAGGATACGTGGAATGAAGACTCATTCTCCTTTGGCAAATACAGATAGAATCGTTGCTTCAGTGATGTAATTGTGCAATTTCTTCACGCAGAGTCTCCGTGTCACCAAATTTCTTAAAAGCATTATAGGTGCTCCGACTTTGAGGGTCAAGTTGTGTGGTGGCACACCCGGAATATCCAGAGTTCAGAAATTCTGCAGGATACAGAACTGTCTGCGATGTGTGTCTGTGACAGTGTCAACCGATTTGTAAGATGTGGAGTCTCCTGGAATAATTTTTAGGATTTTTTCGTTGATCTTGTTCACACTGTCATTTTTCGGTGCCAGAATCGCTCTCTCACAAAGCTACTCATGGTTTCGGTGATTTTGTTAAATGTTTGGGAAGACTTTGTCGCAAGTTCTTGAACTGAGTTTAACAACTAGCAAAATCCATTTGGGAACGTAATCAGTCCAGTGCTTGGGTCTACGGGAATTCTTCCATTGCCAAGTTTGATCAACTGATGTGAAAATAATAGCAGTGCTGAGTCATTTTGCAGTTGAACTCGCATGTTGGTGGATAATGATAATTTTTTAACTTCGTACCAGAGTGTTGATGATTTGAGGCAAGCATTGAGTTCATCATCTGGCGTTGAACATTTTTATTCTCAGTTTTGTCGTCGTAGTTGTTGTTCTCTGTTGTTAGTGACATCATTTGTGCAGCGAATATTATTCAAACGCCTTTTAAGCATTTTTTAAATTAAAACTATACCTCTACGATGGGCGGTTGATGAGATAAAGGCCGCAGTAGCACTTACAGGGCACCCTGTATATAGGTTAGCAAAAATACCCGGCGCTTCCCGAGTTTTCTTCAATTACTGGGGGGATTGGAAGTGACAATTGTAAAGGAATAAACTGTTATAATGGCAGCAATAAAGATGCGACAAACCATTGTAAAGACATACACGTCTGAATGGTTGAGAACCACGGTAACCAAAGTAAACGTTCCGAAAGTGATTGTTGAGGACCCAAAACTATTGTTGCCCGACAGTCTTTCACCCATTTCAGGCATTTGCCCAGCTCTGACGAACTTTTAAAGTAGCCTACGGTTCGTTCCCGGTCCTGTTTGGTATATATATGCAGAATCTGGCGACGATCGGCTTAAAACTAGCTTTGTATAAAGAACTGACATACACATACATACTTTCACATTTATATATAAGATAAATACAGGGTGATCAGCGAATAAGCCCTTATTTCAAAATTAAATATCTCTACAACAAAGATCAATAGAATTATGCGGTAAACGGTACGTTTATTAGCAAAACTGTAAGAATGTTGTACAGAAATTTCGGAAATTTAGTTTTTTTTTAAATTTTTTAAAATTAAAAAAAAAAAACAAAACTGGAGATTTTGGGGTTCCGAAAATCCTCATTTGTGTGAAGAGAAACCACTGCATTCGCCTAAAGTTACTGCATGGGCCGCGGTATGCGCCATGTGTGCTGACAAATTGTTCCAAAATTGTAACGCAACGTTCAGTAGTAATCGTTTCTCGCACGAAGAAGGGGGCCGATAATGCCTCTGGCGCATACCGCAGCCCATGCAGTAACTTTAGGCGAATGTAGTGGTTTCTCTTCACACAAATGAGGATTTTCGGAACCCCAAAATCTCCAGTTTTTTTTTAAATTTTAAAAAATTAAAAAAAAAAACAATTTTCGAAACTTCTGTACAACATTCTTACAGTTTTGCTAATAAACGTACCGTTTACCGCATAATTCTATTGATCTTTGTTGTAGAGATATTTAATTTTGAAATAAGGGCTTATTCGCTGATCACCCTGTATTAAAAAACTTTTAACTGAAAGATTTTTTATTGCCATGAATACTGACAATCAGATTTAACGATGATGTATTGTATTTTAATATTACTTACAGAATTATTTTTATTTCAACACTAGTTACAATTTTACATCTAATCAAGAAAATGCTAACCATTATTTACTCTGGACTACTAGTAATGCATCTTAAAATTTACGACTTCTTTAGATGTTCTTTGCCCCTTTCAGTAGCTCAATACGTATCTTGTCTAGGTACATCTTTGGGTTAGTGAATTTATACTGCACATCAGTTAGTGAACGTGTATATAATTCTTGTTCACTTCCACCTTATTCCAGTAGGATTCTATTTGCAGTTTCATGTTTTCCGTATCCTAGAAATTCACCCTGACAAAACCTTTTCCACTAAAAGGTATATACACCACACAATAAAATATAATCGGTAATTTTTAATTTATGGGAAGAATTCCAATTAATATAATTTCTAAAATTAGTTTGTTGTGCTTAGATTTACATAGATATTCGGCCGTTTTGCCAAATATTTGTCCCATCTCTAAATCAAAAGTGAGAGATGTAAGTTTTTTTGTGCTTCAAATTTAAAAATTTAATTTTTTTTTTCAATTAGAATGATTTCCAATGCAACTATTAAAATTATATTCTTTAGAAATCATTACAAGTGGTTCTGTTAATTTTACGATGATGAAGATTCAATAGTTTTCTTTCAACAGTCCCTCTATGTCATTAATGTTTCATTTGAGGATTGAAAACGTGTTTGATATTGTATTCCACATTTAAATATTTGTAGCAGGTGGTAAGTTTGTATGTTTTATCGAATTGCTAGTAATCTTGTATAGTATACCTATTCATCTTTGGTAAAATTGGATGTTTACTATCAAAACATATTTCAGAAAAAACTAAGCTGGTGGTTATTTAAAGAAAAATACGAGTCGATTAACTCTCAGGGATATACACCATCAAATCCCAGGCACCAGGTCGTCACGGCGATTGGAAAATCGGTATTGGCGCCTACAAGTTGCTAAATTGGAGTCCGAATGACACAAAAATTTCTGACAGTGTGTCTTTCAACATAGGAAGGGAATATAAAGTACCGAACAAGTAGAAAAACATTATTTAGGGGACCGTTTTCCGAATGAAATTATGCTTGGCTCTTAAATTATTTTTTCCGATTTCTCAAGCCCTGCATTAGCTGATCCTAATGTTAATAAAACCCGTGAAAAATGGTATCAGATAAAACAAACATTGAACGTATCGTGTACCTATATATCTAATTTTATCTCCTTCCCAGCAGAATTATTTATGCACTTAGCTCTAGTTTACTAGATTTGGGTTTTGGCACCTGTTCACACATGGATAATCGTATTACCATTTGAAACCGGTTTTAAACTAGGAGTTTTGGTAAAATTATTAATGGTTTGACAAAAATGAGAACTACTTTTTATGGATTTATTGCTGCAGCGCTGAAGTCTGGCATAATCGCGATTGATTTACAAACTTGTATTATGGCCGTGTACGTTAAAAAAAATAAGTGAAAGTATCGTATACGAGATATTCATTCGATAGTGATCAAAATGTTCAATGTTTGATGAAAATGTTTCTCAGTTCTTTTCACTTTAAAATCACAGAAGTGATAAGAACCCGGGTGCATCTGGTTCAGTTCTTTTCACTAGTGTTCATACTAATTGATATTTGGAATCTAAAAACGAAATGACGATTGAAGGTAAGTTTTTCAATGCTCTGTATTTTTACAATGTATATTTCTTTTTCATTCGCATATTTTTGAATAGTTATGTGGTGGTGTTTAGGATTTCGTTTTTTTTTCTCGCCCGAAGTTGAATTTTCAATATTCTTTGGGATCACCGTATCTGAGTCGAGCAGCGTCTCTTTTCTGTTCTAGAAACACACTTCTTTCTCTAAGCCTTAGAGGCTAAAGGATTTGAGGCCTAATCAATATTTTTGAGCTTCGCCTGAGGAGGTTCATGTAACAGCCATTTCCTCATCTTGAATGTTCATAGAAATGCCACCTCTATTTCAGGATACGTGGTAATGTTTGCTGTAAAAAGAGCGCTATTTGAGTAGTCGTTTTGAAATATGCTATCAAACTCAGTGAGAAGAAATCGTCCCGGGCGTCTGGTTGCCATCACGAAAAATTAATAGATGCATATGCCTTTATGGCGCTGGCTCTCATGGGATGGTTAGGGATTAAAACCAAAAAGGACAGTGGTTTTTCCGCACACGCCTTCGTAACATTAGCTGAGTCAGATCGGTTTTATTATTTTCTCGTATTGCTTCGCAAAGACGGAAAAAAAATCTTTCACGTTGGTGTTTCGATAATAACAATGTTTTCCGATTATCGTTTAGTCATGTGGTGTTCCCTTCCTGTTTCTACGAGAATATCTATCTTTAGTGTCCGAATTTATTACGAATGTTGATGTGTAATGTTGACGTCATATTGAGAAATGGGAAACTCACGTACGTTTGATTATATAATCGAGAAAATTGGTATGGCATGATGCCCATAAATTTTGCCAGTGTGACGACCCTTTTTAAACAATGGGTGAGATTGTCATGCTTGTGTATACACAGTATACATTAGTGCAATGTCCTAAGAGTCAGTTAAATATTATAATGAACAGTAAGTAATATGCCGCAAAAATAGCTTTGAGGTTAATCGTTATAATGTTAGGGAAATTTTTTTTTTTTCTCTCTCGTAAAGCTATTTAGTTTATTTACGTGTACTGGTGCAGCACAATAGGATATAAAGGTGGCTGAATCAATTTCGAATAAGAAAATTGCTAATATGAACAAATATCTCCGTTGTGCTGTGAAAAAGCAAAAATTCGGGTCTTTGAAGCTAATAAAGAACAAAACATTTCGTAAATTTCCTTTATACAGTTCCACATAAATCTAAAAACAATTGGCTCACAAATTATTTGTGTTATTTCTTTAGTCACTGACCTCGCGTGGACACGTTCAGCCCATACGTATGTCTGAATTTACACGTGTAAAAAAATTATTCCGCTGGTCCTTATACGGGTTTTATTGTACGTATTGGCGTGCGTGTAAAACATCGTGCAAAACATTAATTGAAAGCACTAAACGAGTGTTTCTTCACTTTGCTCTCTCTTAAACGTAAATATTAATGCTCAGTTCTCATTCACTATTAATTTCGATGGATATCCTTCATAAATTCCCAAGTGTATGTAACACTTTGTTCGAAATGATGGTTGAAGGTTTTTGTTTTTTTTCACTTACTAATTTCAAACATAAATTACTGTGGTCTTTTTTTGTTATCTAAGCATTTTCCTCTTCCAGCTTATCTCACTATGTTGGAATGATTTATTATATGGATATTATTTTTTTTCCTTGTAATATCTCTGGAAAGGTCGTGAAGTGATATGAAAAGAAAAAAAGAGATTAGGATTACGCGCGTGTTATCGTGTGATCTCCTGTGGCTTTAGCAGCACCGCACTACCGCCTTCTTCCTTGAGATGTCCATGAAACTGATGTCTTCACGGATCGATTATCTTTTGTTCGCACCGTAATGACTTATCTGCCGACGCTTAAAATTGGTGCTATCTGTTTGCCCGTCACCCAGTGCTATTTCTGTGACGTAATAGACCTTCTTTGCGGCTAGATCTTGAAAATTGTTCCTTCGAAAAAGAAGCCTGTGTATTTTTTCGGAAAGGGCGTTGTGTTATGTGAGTTCAGTTTGAGCAGAAGATTAGAAATACTTCCTCCACCTTCTAAAACGATGTTTTTTTTTTGTTGCACCCATCTCAAATTCCGACTATATTTTTGGTAATAAAAAATATTGATGTAATTTTTTGATATATTTTGAGACCATAAAACTTTTACTGTAAAAAATATTTCATTCATAAATTTTTCAGTTGGTGTGTGATTAGGATGTGTGAGTATAAATAAGATAGATTAGATTTAAATTATTATTAGATTACATTATTACATATTAGATTTAAATTTTTATTTTGAAAGTTCCTATTACTAATTGTCGGTTGTTCTTCTTGCATAGTCAGTACTGAATATTTCGATTAAAGTATCTCATGCTGAAAACTTCCAACTAGACGTATCGGAACCAGACGCGTGAATATAGCGGTGTAGCCGGATAGACGGGGAAAAACCAGAATTTTACAGCCGCGCTAAAATCGATTTTCTTTATAATGAGTTGGTTGGTAACGCATGTTTGCATGATGCGCCTGCATTCGTCATTATTGTTCTGTAGCCAGCCGCTGTGACTATGCATGGAATTTCAGCATGATAAACATCAATCGAGAGATTTTTGTAGTTGAAACATATTCGGTTTCATTTTAACAGCTAAGATGAAATATTGTACGTATTCATCTTTCCTCAGTCTGGATATTAATTTTATGTGGAGCGGCATGATCTATATGCTTTCATTTTCTGTTTATTTGCCACGATTGCATTCCATTGGATGACTTGATGAAAATTGGCGAGTAGGGCTTGAAGCTGTTTCCAAGGGAAGCAGAATTGTAAGCATTCTCATTTTCACACGAAATTCGTTGGTGAAAATTAATGGTTTCTATAGGCGCTTTATTGACGCTTCACCTCAGCCAGACGGTGTCTGGAAATTCGATGGCTTTTCTGAAAATGTCATGGTTCCGGTTCTTTATTAATAAAGTTATATACAGAACTTATGTCTAGTCCCCTGTCTGAATGCTTCTGAGCACGTCTGCAAGATTAGTGTGAGAAACGCTTCACTCGGAATTACTATTGTGTTCAGACAAGAAATTGTTGAATCGATATGTGTGTGTGTGTAGATAATTGTTTGATATCATCATTACATTTTTTTTTTTGTGCTCTGATTGTATTTCACACATCAGTTGCAATTTGATGATAAATATTTTAATGATTTTCTTTACGGTTTTTGTCCTATTGTGTCTACCCTCTTTAATCGTTGTTTCTGGTTTGCCCCACATCATGTTAATTTCTTTAAATGAAAAATTGAATTAATTTGATTTTTCAGAATCCGAGTACTTTGTTGGGTAAGCCTATGTATTTCTTAATAGAATTTTCTTCATAATCCCGTGCAACCTATTAATTGGTGACTTTTTTTTTTTCTCATTTCTGTAACAAAGCTAGGAAGAGGGAGTCTCTTATTTGTCCCTGTGTGCAAAACGTAAGAAAGACGCGAATGTTACGAGGAAGTTTAGATAGGCATTTTAGTGGGGGAAAAAACATACTAAAAGCAGGTCGTGTTTGGGAGATCACCCTCAAGTGTTCCACAACCATGCGAAGCTATTATTTCATACCGATAGTTATTAACAATTAGTTGAAATAGCATACTAGTTGATAAAACAAGAACAAAATGTAGAGATTCGAATTATAAATAAAATTAAGAATGACATTGCTGTATTAATCGTGGGGATATGACTATTTTCGAATATTATTTCGAAAAATCGTTTGGTGAATTCAAGATTGATTTTAAAATCATTTGATCACACCACGTTCATTTTCTGCACAGGAGGGCTAATTAGACCGGGACCTACAATTTGTTGCCGATTCCGAACGGCAGGCTTGGTTTTATACTCATCGAGAGGTTGGTGCGCTAACCCCTCGATGGGGGACTCACTGCGGTAGCAATTTTTCTGCGGTCATGTCGCCGTTTCTGTGTACCCCTGTGTCAGGAAAGTTTTCTGACAAGGACGAACCGTGTATATCGAACTCGCGACACCTCTAAACATCCTTTGGTACTTTAGGCGAGTATCTTATCGACCTGGGCTACCGCGCCCATTTTAAAGTCACCTTTGATTTGTGCATATTTGATGAATATGGATTAATTTTCATTCCCTTAATATTTGACATTCTTTACAAACTTGGTTTGTCGGCAGTGAAAGATTTCTTAATCAAGACGTAATGTAACCATTTTTATTTGAGATTAAAAATTTTCCAGCTCAAGCTGAATTCGTGAAGCTGAATTACTGTAGTGAGCTTATTCATCAACTTTTCTTCATAGCGATGATGGAATGCGAAGGTTTTTTAACAGCTGGTTGATACGAAGATGAATTTAGGAAAGAAAGAAAATCCAACTGCTTTTGCGGGGAATCGAACCCACGCCCTCTCACTTTAAGAGTGATATCATTCTTGGATAAGTCGCCATCTGATGACAGTGTCAGCAGTTGTGATCTTTGGCCTTAGTTAGGTCCACAGAGTAAGAATAATATAGAGCGCGCGCGAGGGGTTACAATGTGAAGCAAAGATGTGGAGTTACGTGACTCCGGTCAAAAGGCTGGTCAGGGAATCTCGCTGGCAATGCTTTCCTTATGGCTATTCGTATGACGATCTACACGCGCTGTCTTATTTTTGATTAGAATGGCCAACACTTGCGCTGCTTTCGGATGTTCTGAACGGTTTAGGAAAGGGGGACCAATATCCTTTCACAAGGGAATACTTTTTTGCTTATTCCCCTTCTTATAAATTAAAAATTGGAATATTAAATTGACGATTCAATGGATTTCTGACGTAGTCTCAGTTTTTAACGATTCCATTTTGGATTTAATTCAATTAAAGTTCCAAGTTTTGGTAAAATTCAAATGTCATGAGCCATTATTAAATGTTTTAATAGAATTTTTGGCAATAAATGATTGAAGTAATGAGTTTTATTAACTTTTAACTGAAATATACGTCTCCGCAAGATTTGGCGAGCTAGTGAGTTTATTCGAGTTTCGCTCAACTTGAAGAAAATATGCTTTTCAGAATGAGGAATTTATGGCAAATATTTTATTTAAATAGAATGTAATGAAAACGCACCCTCTAGACAATGGCAGTTTTGCATAAAAATGTATAACTACCTCTAAAAATAGTATTTTTACCTCTCTTTACACCTGAGATAAAACTATTACAGAAAATAAATTTTTTTATTGATTAATTTGTGTTTGCTGTATGTGAAATTGCCCTCAAACAACAAAAATCAATTGATTAATTAATTTTCAGTCAATATCTTTATTAGGACCATCTGAGTTAAGATCTGAAGTCACTATGTGTACCTCAGATGTTAACTGAATAGAATTAATTTAACTAAGATGTTAACTGAAAGAATCATTCTAAAAACGACTTAATGCCTAAAAAAAAATGAAGATTCACATATGTATACTTCTAGAGCGAAGAGGTTACACATATGTGACATGTAACATACATTTACGTACTCTAAATTATTACATGTATACGCTACACGAAATTTCATTCCTTATAATTTAGAAAAGTACTGACGATGAGGTATTGCAATTTTCTTGAAAAATTCATTTTATTCCTGAAATATTATGTAAGTGTTTACATTTTTGTGTGATAAGGTTATAAAAGGTTTTTCAAGAAAATGTTAGAAATGAAACTTTTACTTATTATAAGTATTTAAATATTTCATGACTGAATATGGTATGAGTGTGAATGAGTTACATTACATAACATAATATGATGCATTATAATTATATACTCAAAATAAATGTATGATTAAAGTAATTTTAATGTTCTTGGAAGATAATTTTTATGTTTTAATAATCCCTAGTTAAAATAAATTTTCGAAATTAGAAGTGACAAAGTGAATGAGAAGAGAATATTTAAAAATATAAATGAAATAGACTCTATTTATAAGAGATAGGTTATATATAATATGATTTAAAAACTCAAAAGTCTTAAATTATTAGGAATTATCCCTCCCCCTTGGAAAATAAAACAATTTCGTTTTTCAATATTTGTTTATATTATATAGAATTGATTTTTTTTTCGAATCCCTCATTCCCTAAATATTTTACAAAAGAATGAATGAAATTCATTGAAGAAATGAAGGAAAGTTTTCATCAACTCGATCGAGTCAAATTTCGTTACAACATCCTAGCATTAACACGAAATCACCATGTTCTGCGAAAACGAGCCAAATGTAATAGCGCAGAACCTGTTCTTTCCCCGACAATACTGCTCATCTTTTCTTCACGTTCGACAAGTTTTATGAATAGCGTGTGCGATCTATTATATCTTTAGTCTATGGTTAGGTCCGACCGTCCATGTACTGTCCCGTTCAGTGCGCACATGCGGAAAGATTGAGAGTTTTTTGCCTTTTTGTAGTCCAGTGTACTCACCCGGCAAGTGAGAGGACGTGGGTTCGATTCCCCGCAAGGGCAGTTGAATTTTTTTTCTTTCCTAAATTCATCTTCGTATCAGTCAGCTGTTAAAACCCTTCGTATCGATAGTGGAAAGTGACATCATCCTTCGATGATACAACGGAAAAAAAAACCTACGAGAATGCATTAGGAAGTATACAATGGCTTGGGTGAGACTTGCATCAATGAATTTTCAGGAGTTCTTACTTTTCAAATCTTCAATTGAGAGATATGGTTACTTTTTCGATAGTGGAGAGAACTATCTTATAAAAATTTTATTTGGAGTATGATATAATTTTTTAAAAAATAAATTAGATTTTTCAGTTTCGGTTTCAAAACTGGTTTTGTGTGGCTATATTTTCTTCCTCTTCTGGTTTTATAACAAACTAAATGTTCAGCTACGGTACATTTCGCGATATATTTTCGTTTGGTAGTTGGGTGATGATTATCCTTTAAGAGAGGAAACAAAGTTCCGTGTTACAAACCGAGGTAAACTTACAGTTTTGAAAATCTGTAGTATGATGTATGAGAAAAGACCTGCTCAAACGAACATTTGGGTCCGTGAACTTTCTAAAAATACTTTGGTAATGGCTCTTGTCCCTCACGTAAAAATAGTCAACATCATATAGGCTAACGAGAGGAAAACCCCCCCCATCCTCTTAAATTTCTTACCAAATGCAATTGAAGTTAGGTGCACTTTGCTAATCTCGTTTTTAAATTTTGTTCTTGCTGTTAATTTGTGATGAGATCGTCATGGAAAGTAAAAAAAAGCAGTGTACACACAGTATTTATTTCCTATATAGTCAGTGTACATATAACGAATTCACTTTTTTGTACCAAAAAGGAAATTTGTATATAAAATTCTCAGAAAAATAATTTTCATTATAGACAATTACATTGACGAAAATTTTAGCGTTCTGGCGAAAATTTCGTTGTATAGAGAATTACTGCATTCTACATAGGCAATAGAATTATTGCATATTTGGTGCTTTTTCTTTTACACACATATTCAACCAGAACACCACCGAAGTTTGAGAAACGTCATTCACTCATTACTCGAACACACGATTGTCCTTCAGCCCGAAAAACTGTTCTTCATGGAACGATGTCTGTGAAAACTTTATCAGGCAACGCAAATGATTTCGCATATATATACTGTATAAGCTCCATACTTATCATATAAAGTGATAGAAACATTCAAAATTTTTACCTTCGCAACTTTCGCGTTTTTTATATAAAAAGTATTAAATACATATTCGCTGTTCATCTCATGCATAATTCAGTACATGGGCCGAAACTGCTTAACGCGTTTTTTGTTGCTTTCAAAACCAGCTGCTGACATTCTTAAGTGTCTTCTCCTGATAAAAATGAAAGTTTTTATATGAAGATAGATGGCATCCACACACAGGCGTACGCAGGATTTTCTCGGGGTAGGGGGTTCAAAATCAAATTTTTTTTCTGCTTAGGGGAGGGGGTACGTTTTTTTCCTGCATTCCTCAACCTTTGTGTACGCCAATGCAACCACCACACACACAAAAAAAAGCCAAAATCGTATACTTAGGAAGAATTCGATGATCTTACGAACTGGGCTCGTACGGGTCAGGAAAAACCTGGAATTGTCAGGAACATTTTTTTTACTAAAAATAGTCAGGGAAATTAGGGAAAGTAGCCCTTGTTTGTTCTAAAATCTGGAAGATCGTCGCGATTGTCGTCTGATTGAAAGTAAAAAATAGTAATGAAAAATTTTTTTACCTCGAAAAGGTAAATCGAGAACGTAATTTGCGGTCTGGTAACATCGTGAATACATATTGATAATCCGTAAATCTCGCAATGGAACGCAAAAACCGTAGAAACTGTCGAGAAGAAACGAGGATTTCGTAGTTCGTGTGGAAGCTATTGCTGCGACCTTATCCTAACTTATACAAGGATGACGTCACTCTCCGCTACCATACGAAGGTTTTAAAAACTGGCTGTTGCGAAGATATATTTTGGAAAGAGAGAAAATTCAACTGCCCCTGCGGGGAATCGAACCCACGTCCTTTCACTTTCCGTTTTCTCTCTTTCCAAAATATATCTTCGCAACAGCCAGTTGTTAAAAAAAAACAAACACTTATCGTAACTGCATGCAAAGAGTTTCCGAAAACTTATCGTGACTGCTGATTGAGGTTCCGAATTCCCGACATTTTGAAGACTTCGGGAACGGGAAATCGTATTTCTCGGGAATTCCTGAAATCACTTATTTATAGTGAGACTTCATTTATACGACGTTCTTCGTTTCTACGACTTTTTTGACAGCTTCGATTACTCTAATATATATATATATATATATATATATATATATATATATATATATGGATATTTCTCTGAAAATATATTTCATTTATGTGCCGCACAACTTCAATTACACGACACGAATCCAGTAACGAAGTCCAAATCTGGTCCAACGCTTGCGGTTAATTTTCACAATTGGTATGATATACCAGACATAATGTCGGCATTTTAATGGTAGTACATATATTGTTCCGGATAATGTCTCTCACGAGAACTCAAGATGGAAAACCACTAAGCAATGAAGGACACAGATTTATTTTAGTGAACAGCTATATGCACGTATTCTCAAGCAGTGGTTTTGACGAAACGCTAACAGAGAAAGCGACCTACAAATAAGCTATCTCAACTCAATTTTATCTTTTAGTTCTCGTTTGGTGGCGCGTATATATGGGCGAGACTAGCTTCCAGAGGATTTTACCATTTTCTCGGAAAATCCAATCTTTTCCTTTGTCGACATGGCATCGTTAACTAATTTCTGTCGCCAGATTTGCCAAGTTCGTCGTTAATTTGGCGAGATTTACAAAGTAATTTGTTAATGATTGTTTACAGGCAAAAAATGACATAATACATGATAAATAATGACTATTTACATAGTTTTCGTAACAGTATTAATATACTGAGTAAAAGTTGCAAGAGTGATTTTTCTCATTCCCAAAAGCCATTTTGAAATTGCGAGAGAAGTGTGTGTACAATACATTTTCAACTAGTAAATTAGTTTAAATTTACTAGCATAAAACATTGTACTATATAATTGTAACAGCATAAAACATTGTACTATATAATTGTAACAGCATAAAACATTGTACTATATAATTGTAACAGCATAAAACATTGTACTATATAATTGTAACAGCATAAAACATTGTACTATATAATTGTAACAGCATAAAACATTGTACTATATAATTGTAACAGCATAAAACATTGTACTATATAATTGTAACAGCATAAAACATTGTACTATATAATTGTAACAGCATAAAACATTTGACGCTCATCTGCATCGGCAATAATTGAAGCGTTCGACCGAATGATGGTCTATGTGCTACCCTTTTGCGAAATCGGTGTTTTGACTGAATAACGTTCGCTATAGCTTCCGTTACGCGTTCCTCAAGTGAGTTCTTGCAGAAACTAACAGACGATATTAGTATGCTACTTTACATAATCCAGGCTAAAAAGGTGCTTCCCTCATTCAGGGGAGATTGATTGTGCCAACTCTAAACTGAAAAATAAAAACGCCAAACGCGCGTGCTTCAATTGATGAGTTTTTTGTTTGTTGTGAATGCACAATTTTCGTTGATCTCGTGGTTTTCCGATTTGCACAGGCCCAGTTCCAAATCCCTTTTCGTTTAGAGATGCCATCGGGTTAACCTTTTTTTTAACACTAACTCAGCGGTTCGCAAAGTTTTGTCACTCGCGGCTCCCTTGCGCTACCCATGGTTCATCTGCAGCTCCCCAGAATAGTTTAGCAGATGTTGTGCATTCATAAAAGAACCACTTCAAAGCATAAATAGGCGCACACATAAATGCTGCCAGTTCATCTCGACGCCTACTTTGAGGAACACTGCGTAAACTGGTGGGGTTTTTGGCCCACCAGTGAAGAGAAAAAATGTTCACTTGTGAGCATGACCTATTGTTTTTTTGTCAATCAATATTATTCCCGCAACACCATTGGATGCCTTCTCTTCAAAGGGGCCCACCAGTTTGAATTTCTTTTAACACTTTCGGGTCTAAACCCGAGCCTGACTCGGGATGCCGTTTTTGTTCAAGGGAACTAAGCCCGAGTCAGACTCGGGCTTAACTTTTAACTCTAGTAGCTATAAAATGGCTGAATATATATGTTCCCAGTGTTTTTAAACATAATCTATAAATCTTCTAGTTCCAAAAAATGTATATATATACTTATAGATGGCAGCAGCCAACGGATGTAGCTTTATGAAATAATGTAGAAGTAAGTATAGTTGAAACACATTTGTCTTCCTAGGTAAGGTAGCCATGTTGATGACAAGATGATTTTTTTTTAAAATAAAAACCATTTTTAGATATTTTTACAACATTTGGATAAGTGTTTATTCAGAACTTTTTTTAAAACTCTAAAACTTACTTTTTAAATTATTTCTCGTTAAATATTAATTATTAGTACCTTTAAATAATTGCTATATTATGAAAGAAAAGAGTTTGAAATTTCTAGTTAAAAAAAAACTGTTGATGTATATATTCTAAGTATTTTTAAAAAAATCATGAAAAGGTGCCAAAAACCTTCAGTCCACAGGGACAAACATAGTCGAAATAACTCAGACCCGGAAGTGTTAAAATGGTCTGCATCGGGAAGCAGTTCGGAATTGGCTTTAAACTTTGAATGCATAGCTTTGCATATGTGTAAAGAGTCCTTTGAACGTTCAGCCAGTTTGAAGATAATTCAGAATCACTTTTGCACATAAGGTGGGGTCATATTTTTTCCATTTTATATATTGAACTTGCTGGCAGATGTCGCAATTTACGAGAACAGTTCTGTTCGTTGCAGAGCATGTGTGTTTGTGATTTCGCTAATTTGTTAAAATGTTTTGTTAGCATTCCTTTTTTTGTTTTTTATTTTAAAAGTTTGCAAGCCGAATTTTTTCTTACTGTAGTTTAAATCACAAAAAATAGCTATATATTTGAAAACATATATTACCTCAATACATTTATTTTTTTATGCAATTTTTGATGCTTTGTATAAGCAGTACAGTTCGAAATAGATTTTTTAATGATTTTTCCGGTTTTCTATACGTGTTAGTAACTATGAAAAAAATATCGGATCGAAAAAAAAAATCATCCATTTAAGGCTTAGATTGTAGGTTTTAGTATAATTTCAATCATAGAATGCATGTCATGACCATTACCGTGATGCAACGAAATGAACTGATGTTTTATAGATCAGCATTCTGAGATGAACTAAATCATGTAATAAAGCATAACTCGACCATTCCCCTGAGTAACAAAATTTGAATAATATGTCCTTAAATTAAATATATATATTTTTAAATATGTACTATTTTTCAGTGGCTATTTTTAAATCTGATTCATTCTACATTGTTCGGAAGTAAAACTAACTTAACCATACAGAAAAATGTTTTTATACTCGCACAAAAAAAAGAACAAATTGTAATAAAAACAGCTGTACCCATCGTAATACATGATTAGCTGTGAGAAACTTGTAAAGGCTGTCCGTGGATGGTAATGGGTTTTCTGCGATTCTTTCTAGATTAATGTATTTTTCGTGTTATTGTTTCTGGATCACGTTCTCCATTCAGCTGCTTTATTTCATGTTTCGTCTGGGCAATGGTCCTTGTGCCTACGGTTGTTGATTGCATGTGATGGATTCCATGCCTTCCTCTTTTTTAAGATGTACGCCAAACTCTATAACTCTATCTCTTCATTCAAAAACTTACACATTCGTGATCAACGTTGCATGATGACTTCCTATCTTATGGCATCAAAACCTTGCTATTTTTACATTTTTTCCTTTTTATGGGATCGTATACTTCATTTTTTTCTCGAGTCATCTTACCTCTCTTCAGAAAAGCGCTTCCGTATGGATATTCAAGTATTTTCTGCCTTCTAGGACAGATTCAAGATACAGTCTAATTTGCAATGACATTCACGATTATATCCCGTCTTCTCAGTAGCAATATCAATGATGCATTATTCTATGAACCTATTATTTTTTTCATGTCTATTGTTATGACACATTTTGTTTTCTGAGGATTTACGAGTACGCAATACAATCCAGTCAAATATCGATGAGTCTAATGTGCATCGGCCGACAAAAAACTTCGAGTTATCGTTAGTTCGACTTATCGGAAATTCCGATTTCAGAGTGGGGTAAAGTAAGATTTTGAAAGCTTTGCAGATATTATTCATTTTTAATATAAATTTTAGTTTTTTCATTGTTTCTGTAATAAAAAACTTAGAAAAATGCTCAACAGGCAATCAAAAATTTTTTGAGAGTGAAAATACAGTGTGTAACAAAATTAAAAATCCCCCCCCCCCTTGTGCGCTAACTTCCAGTTAGAAAGTTGTTGCCCTGTCTCTCCTGATGCCAACAAAAAAATTCCATGTTTCTAAGTGGTAACTAAGAACTAAATAGTTCTGATAATATCTGAATTATTTTATTACCCTAGTTAATAAATACTAATATTTTATTTCGATAATGATGATGCTTTTGTGAATATGCTTGCATTGTTTCAAATATAGCTAATTTAATGTTATAAATAATTTAAATACTATATATTGATGAAGATGAAGCACTTATTCAAAAAAGAAGGATACGGTTATACTTTAACGAAACCTTGCAAATAAAAGCATACTAGACAGAGAATTTTTTCGTAGCACAGTTTTTTCATAAATTACTCAGATTTTGATTAAAATGAACCTCTAAAAAGTTTCCCAGAGTTTCTTTTTATCTTGAATTCCATGTATCTAATCTCTCAAGATTTTCAAATTCCAACTTCACTTTTTCCAGACCACAGGATAGTGATTGAAATAGATGACAGCCTATATAAAAATATCAGTCATTGAAAAAAGACAACGCCAAAGTACCTATTAAAATTATCAAAAGCAATTTTTACACCACCATTTTATTTACTTTATTTTTGGCTATCATTCACTTAATGGAAATAATTAAATGAAATATTCATGAAAATGAACTTCATAAAAGTTTCAGTGAATTTTTTTTTCTGATCATTTTAGTCCCGTCTTTGCGAGATCACCGGATATTTTTTTCCCTGTGAAACACATAACTGAGACTAGGAAGCTGACTGTTAGTAATCATCAACCTAAACAGGATGTATGTAGTTATAATTTGTGACAAGTTCCAGTATATTATTATTATTGTGTGCGATAGCGCTACTAATTAATACAGTAATAATTCATAGCAAATGAATTGACCTTGAAACTGTGGGTAATATATCCTCGTGATAGGATCGTCTACCTTCGTAGGCGACACGCCTGGTTTATTTACGGAGCGTGTTGTGATGTTGCCGTGACGGCCGCTAATTATTAGTGAAGATGCGCTCACCATACTTAAAAAAAAAATAAAGGTTAGTGTTCCGTGCAGTATATTCATTGATAATAAAATGGCAGATACGCTAATTTATATGAGTGCACGGTACAGGCTTTTAAGGGTTAACACCGTTTCGCTAATTCTTTGTCTTTCATATTAAGTCATCAATCCTTGCAAGTCGAAGATGTGGTCAACTTGACCCCACTGCTTGATTTAACTTTGCATTTAAGATTTTATTTAATGGAATTTGATTCGAGATACTCTTTCTTAATATTCTTGTGCTTTCTTCATTATTTTTACCTTTTTTTTTTTAATTACCGAAAAAGACAAATTTTGCACTCGTATGCTAGTCATGAGAATGATATTTTTGTGTCATTTTTATTGTTTATCGCCAACAGGGCCGCTACTAGATGCCCGGAGCAAGCGCGAATTTTGACGCCCCCTTGTAATGTTGAAGGAGAGGTTTCAGAATGAAATTTGCTCCCCCTTGGGTCTAGCGCCCGGGACACGAGATCCGCCTACTCCCCCCAATTGCGGCCCTGATCGCCAATATTTTGGTAGACATTTTGACCTCTAATGAGCGTCACTTAGAAATGAATACAATATTCAGACATTGATTCAAAATCTTTGAAACAGGAGCTCAAATAGCTTTTTAGTTAACTTGGATAGTTGTTTTCATACTTTAATCAATTGTGAATATTTAAGAAATTTGGTTTTTAAATTTCCAATCCATGTGAATTATATTATGCAGTGGATCTAGCTTATAACATTTTGCAAAAAATCGTCATAAAAGAAACGTTGTAAATGGGAAAACGCTTTAAACATGAAATCTGAATGAGTATCATAGTAAAAGTTGGCCCCCACGAAAATAGGTTGTATTAAGCAAGAAAACGTTCAAAGAGGGAAAACTATGAGCGGGTTGCACCGGGGGGGGGGGGGGGCCTTCGTGATGTTAGTTTTTTCCCCTTTAAGAAGGAAAAAAAAATCGCGAAGCCCTCGGTTCCACTGTACTATTATTTTATTATATAATAAAATAAACTTCGAATAATATATATTATCCGTAGTTTTTAGCCTAAAATGTGTAGAAATCTGATGGGGGTTATTAAAATTACCCCATTTTTAGTTTTTATGGAGCTTTTTGATTTTGGTATGCGAGGGTTGTAAGTTTGTAATCGCTATTCATAGTACTATAATTTCCAGTACAAATTATTTATAGCTCATAAAAAAAATTACAGTATAGATACATTTTCGCTAGTGTGTGTGTGTTTTTTTTAAATAAAATCCCGTAAGAATAGAGTTTAATAGTTATAGTTTTAGTTAGTTTAATAGTTTTTAGTTATTCTCAAGTCTTCTACAAAAATAAAATACATCGATTTATTAGTTAGTCAATTTTAGAAGGTTTTACATAGAAGAAAGGCAAACTTGAAAACTGATATTCAACAAGTCCAGTTGTATATTTGTCTTTAGTTTATTTACTTTCTACATTCACACATACGTTATGTGCTTAAAAAAAGGAAAAGATATTGTGTTTATGCCTTTTCACATTTCTGCAGGTAAATGATGATTCATTGTTCCTTCTAAGAACCAAAGGAAATAAATATTGTATTGTTATTCTCTCGATTGACAAGAACCAGTCTTTGCTCTATGTAAAGGTATTTTGCGTTCCCTCTCCATTTTTACTTTAGTGTGAAATGAATGACTCTTTCAGTGTTCTAGCAATTCAGCTATTGGTAAGTTGGCCTTGATTTCATGCTAACAAACAGCTGCTGCTTTTTTCGTTCGTACTTCGTGCATATAATGCGTCATTCTATGCATCACGTGACTATTCATAGGCCAAACAAAAGAAAATATTAGAGAATTTCTCAATAACACTTTAATATTTCACATTTGCTTAACGTATTTATCGATGTTGATCGTCTTGAAGGTTCTTTTGCATGCATTAGAAAATCTTTGAAGAATCGACTAATAGCATTCACAAAAAGTCTCTTCATCAAGCTCTTATTTTATGGCAATTTCAAATGCATTCTTACTTTACGATCAGATGAAAAATCTTGCTCATATCCTCGAGCAAAACGACGAAAATTTCAGCAAGGACTGTTTCGAGCATGCACCCGATCTCGGAAAAGTTTAAAGCATCAACGAAAATGCGAAAGTTGTGGAGAAAGGATTTTCTATTATTCAATTCCTTATTGTCAACAGTTAGCAGATGTTAGAGCTGAGCGCGTGTTTCCTGATTGTTTATTAGCCCAGCCGCATCATCTTAAGAGAAGAGAAATCTGTCAGTTGAAACCTGAAAAGAAAAAGTTTGCGTAGGAGCCAGCGTTGCTTACATCGCCGCATGCGACCATGTTTCCAATGAAATGTCTGTAAAGTGTAGGTTGTGCCAAGAAACAGCAGCAGTAGTTCAACTGTCAGCTGATCTCCCATACCAGCGTTTGGTTTTCTTTTTGGCCGCAGCCAAAAAAAAAGAAGTTGAAGTGAAATGAAGTAAATTAAGGTTTATCCAGAGTGAAAATATGACGCGTTGCATAGTATGCGTTTTTTTGGGCGAAGTGCAAACCGCGTGTGTGCGCTCGAGCGGGTTATACGAGGTTTCTGTCCCAAGTGCGTAACTTTTCTTCTTTTACAGTTTTGTTTCTCGTGTTTTCAACGCGTGTTCACTGAGTTATTGCCGATTCCTGCAACTTTTTTAACCTTCAATTTTAGTCCATTTCAAGTGTTTGTTTCATTGTTGGAAAAACTTAAAACAACGAGTTACTCGTTGTTACTCACAACAGCGAGTAACTCTCGCTATAAGTTTTTCTTTGTTTCTGTTACTGATGAAGGAACTTCGTATAGTTCCGAAATGCGTATAGCCGTGGTTCTTTTGCAATTTTAAGTTCATCTACGTCGGCTTTCAATTGTATTATATAAACCAAAAGGTAATTCATTTCTATGTATATGAAAATTTTACTACATACTACAGCATTTCACTGAAAGGTCTCGTTGTAACCTTCTTCGATGACGCTTCTGATTGTAGCCTCAATGTGATGGGCAAGGGTAAAAATTTTTCAATGTCTGGGGCATCAAGATAAACATGCATTAAATCGTTTACAGTTTCATTGCTTAATTGGTTTCGCCAATCGGTCTTAATGTCGCTCAAATTTCTAAATCCTCTTTCGGCTTCCACAGAAGTACGCAGAATTGGAAGCAATCGAGTTTCTCATGTCCATTACATAAAAATATGCTTTTGTCCCACACGAAATTGGGAATTCAGAGTTTCGCAAGTTTGTGTCTGTACTCTGTATTTGAATAAATAGATTTGATCAGAGTGAGGGCTACTCGAATTTCACATTTTCTGTTACAACATTGAATCTTCTTAACAAAACTTCATATTCGGGGACGACATTTTCGATCTGTTTTTTTCCTAAAACTTGCAGGACATTGTTTAGGCCACTCAACTAACGATAAAATTTTATTAACTGATATTAAATTTTTTTAGACATCTACAAATCTGTTTTTCAGTTTGATATCTTCAATCAAAATTTCGATTTTACTTTCATTACTAGAACATTTTATTTTCATGTCTAGGATCAAGGCCCCAACTAGGGGGGAAGCAGGCGGGTCTCGTGTCCCGGGCGCTGGACCAGACGGGGTGCAAATTTTATTCTCAAACCTCTCCTTCAGCATTACGGGGGGGGGGGGCGTCAAAATGCGAACTTGCCCCGGGTAACCAAATATCTAGTTGCGGCCCTGTCTGGAATCAAGTTGAATTTTGGTAACTTTTTCTTAAGTCTCATCATTCTGTTTCAAATCAGACAAAAATTCTATAACTGTAAAAATAGTGTTACCAGCATGGAATATAGTGGTATCCCTGTTCTGAAATGTCAGTGAAACTTTTTCAAAGTATAAAACTGCCTCAGTGAGTTCAACTGTAGAACCCACGAATGCTTAAGATTTCAGCAATTTCAGAAGTCCTTTGGAAACAGATGCTAATTTTGTTTTCGATTTAAGACTACAGTTTTCAAGTTGCAGTGAAATAGAATCATACAGAAGAAATAAATTTTTGAATGCCCTGTTAATATGTGGTAGCCATCGAGTTCCACCAACTGTAGTTGGAACAAGCTCCTTTAGTTCCAAAGAATTAGAAGCTTCTTCCAGCTGAGCTCTATTTGCACTGAATTGTGATAAAATGTCTCTACTTTAGTGAATTCTGGAAAATGTTTGACCACATCTCTGAAAGCAAGTTCTAGCCTGTGGGCCATGCAGTAAATTTTGATTAAATTTATTTTTTCTTTTGATAGTCATTTACGAGGTGCTGTTCTCGCTCCTTGCATAGTTGCTGCACCATCATCAGCAAAACACAAAAGCGTCTAAAATGGATTGCCGCTTTTGACTTGCAGTACGTTTACACAGGTGTCACGCAACACTAAAAATTGTTTCAGCATTAGCCTTATCCAAGAAACATAAGTTTACGAATTTTGTGTTCCGCTTTCCTCGGTTGCAATAAAGAACGTCCACAATCAATTGTTCAGTGACAGATATATCTTTTGATTCATCCCAAATTAGCGAAAAACATCTTGCTTCGCTGACATGTATGAATTGTTGAAACAGGCTTTGACTCATGATATGACTCAAACTCGAAAAATGCAAAACTTTTTCAACGTTTTTCATGAGGAAATGTACAGTGCTAGTGCAAGTGAAGGAAGATACCTTATGCTATTAAATGTATAAATGTATCTAGAATAAATTTCATTCAAATAAAGAAAAAGAATAAGGAAAGCAAATTATATTCGAGCGAGATTATTTTTTATATAGTATGGCTTTTTTTAAATCTATACAATATTTGTTCTTGCCGAAAGAATTTGACTAAATTTTTATTCCCGGTAAAAAATGGAAACAGCTGCTGCTGACAGCATGTAATGTCATGTCTAAATTTTTGTTTATGACGGTTTTTATTTTTTGACCCGTATTCCCCAAGAGTTTTTGATGTGAAGAATCGTTTTGTAATCACCGAGTGTTGAGGTTGCGTCTACAGACTCATAGCTATGTGATATAGCATTTTTATAGAGATTAAGTGAAGAAAGCGCGTAATTTTGTTTTCCTTAAACTTTATATGACAGATGAGTTGGAACTAAGCCCAAATGTTATGATAGGAAACAAAAGGAATATCTGTTCTTATACACAATTACACATCTCCAGCTTAAAGCTGGAGCAGGCATAAATTCCTCAAGCATACGACATTCTTTCAAAGACGGAGTAGTGTGACTATATACATTTTCACGTAGAATTTATTTTATAAAGTTATATAAAATTATTCCCAAAACCATAATTAAAATGATGAGAGTTCTCGCTCGATGACTGATACCACACTCTTTCATCACGTGAACTAATCTTTATCGTATTAAATAGTTTTTCTAAATACTGTGAAAATCGTTTTTTTCCCTACGTTGTGTTTATGTGTTTTTGTTTTCACACAAAGAAGGAAATGTTTGGTTGTTCTCATAATTAACTTTTGTTTACTTGATTTCTCTCATTCTTTCTGGCTCATTAATCATTTTTAAAAACTTCTATCACTAAGAAATAAGAATTCTAATTAAAAAGAAACCCAAATTATATATATAAAACGATTAAACCGTTTGTGTCTACTAGAAAAAAAATAATGAAGTGCCTCTATATAAGGTAAATTTTAAAAATCATCTGTATAAATCATTAATTTTCAATCATTTCCTGTTTATATCAATGGTTGCAATCTTTAGTTGATTATTCTGTGTTTTAAATTCATAGCTTACTATTAGATAACTAGAAATCTAAATGAACTTGAATAGTTCTTTTTGGTCACTTGAATATTTTGAATTCTGTAATTTTACAAGTTTTTGAATATCAATGTTTAGTTTTCATAGTATTTTGCTTCCAGTGTTCGTGTGAAACATATCGTGCTCAAAGTCTCCATCCTCTGGCTCCTTTTTCTCTAAATTGTCTGGTTTGTGGTGTTTGCGTGAAGAAGCGGGGGGGGGGGGGGAAGAGACCGCTGCTTCCGATTATGCAACATAGGATATGTGTCATCATAAGGAAACATGTTCTACGGGACATTGTAGAGTGAGATCATCGATGCGTTAGAATTGAATGCCTTCCAGCGAAAACCACATTGAGTATCCATCTCCTGCGTGAATTTTTTTTTTCATAGCTATTGTTTCCACGTCATTATCGAAACAAAGTGGAGCTCTTGTCCGGAAGAGAAAAGAGGGCTTGGTTACTTACATTCTTGCTGATGAGAAAATTGCAACACTATCGCTAAGCCTATGAAGCTGATATAATGATACTGAAAATAATTTTCATTGCAGGCATGGTTGCTTTGAGACATGAATACGGAAAGAATGACTCTCCGAAATTTGAGATCTATGATACGTGTTAGAGAAATTGTTTATTGTGGATATCCTATTTTTCTGTTATTGAAATATTTTCCTTCAAGTTTTGGTCAATGTTTTTTGCGTTGCCTTCTGGCTTTTCCTTCTTTGAAACCTCGATTTTAGTTTGCTCGGTAAGCACTTTTCAATTGCATTGTTTGTTTACATACTGATTGTTTCTAGCAGACACCAGATGTTTATAATTGTGACAGTTACTTGGGAAGTCGAAATTTATCAGAACACACATTGTGATGCATAGCGTTATTTGTGCCACCAAATACTTAGCTACCTATATGTAAAATCTCCTTCACGTGTTTCATTTTTGCAAATTATTTTGACAATTTGTTTTATCAATTGATAACAAAAGAACTACTACTAAACCACACATGTACCTCGTCCATATAATAACAAAGGAACTTATCTGATAAATATTATGACTTTGACTTAGATTACGTTAACAACATAGATCTGTAGGAATAGATAAACTTCGTTGCATTTATTGCAAGAGTTGTTTTGTCCCTTAAACGTCCGATATTATTAGTGCTGATTAGTTTTTCAGATCAAAAATATTTAATAACTTGCGCAGTGGCGTTGGCAGGTTTTATTTTATTTCGCCGGGGGGGGGGGCGGTTGGAAGCGTACCCTAAATTAACACACATCATAGCAACTTATGGAAACTGTATTTTACAGTATGTATCTAATTAATATCAATATATCAGTGCTATATATCGATGTAATCAATTGTTTTAAAGTATAAGTATAGGAATAACCACGATTCTCTGTTTTAAAAACTTAAAAAGTAGATTTTTTTAAAGATAAGTTATTGTATTTAAAATATATATATATATATATATAGTGTATATATTTGTTGTGAATCAAAAAATATTATGGCGCTCGTGTACACAACATGACGCATGTAATTACAAAGTTCCGCCTGATGCAAGCACGATGTTGGTGAGCGTGTTCGGAAAGCTGATAGCGATGGTTTGGTTGACCGGTTACTGCATTCAGTTTTTTCCACGTTCAATGCACGTAATATAAATTATTTTTGCCTGGGTACAACGGCAGGTATCAGTTGGATGCACTGATACTTAGTGTTTGCATCATTGACATAAATCGATTTTTTAAGCTCGTCGAAAAATGCGTGACTTGATAGGAGTATGACAGACACCAACGGATATAGAAAAATACAGTACATCGAGTTTTTCAGACTATCATTTATTCTGTTTCTATAACTATATAAAGACTCAATTTACGTGAACTGGTTGCATAATGTGGCTAGATATATTAAATTACACTCATGTCCATAAATTAAGGATAATTCAGAATCGCACGGAAATCGAAATCTAAAGTAAAAATTTCACCTGTAGAATTATCACACACATCTGCAAGAATGATATTCAAATTTCAGGAAGCCACCAGGTGATGCCGATAGTACGTCACAATGACGAGAGTGTAAGAGGGGGGTATATAAGGAATTTTTTTTTATTTTTATTTATTTATTTTGAGAATTTATTAATATTTAGAGAACTAATGACAAACCTTTTACAATTTACTAGTTTAGTGCTTGTTTTATGATACCGTTAACACCTTTTTCGTAAATATGTCGACGATATATTCGTGCCTGTACCAGCTGCTGTAACTGTGGCAAAAATTCACAAAATATGGGCTTGTTATCGAACTCAACGTTAATTTGATGTAAATTTATTCTACAGTATACCGAATGCATTATTATTATAAGGAACAAATAAAGAAGTATTCAGTGAATAAAAAAAATCCCATATGTTTCAAGTGGCATAATTAAGTTTGATTTCTCCTTTCGCTTACACATTTGACTTTTATGATGAAAAGCAATGAATTTATCTTATTCGTTGAACATCAGTATAATTAGACCACAGAAGTGTAGAAAATTTTTCTTTGTAAATATTTGTAATTCAGATTTTTAAAAAGGTATGGTTAAGAAAAGTAAAAAAAACGTATACGAATTCGTGTATTTGAATTGATAATGTACGTCAATGGTACAGAAGCGTTGGTGTTCGTACAATTGACGCCCCTTTTCGATTTTAGAAAGCGAAAGGTTGATTTATTGTTGAAATTGTTTCGTTCGTAATGGTGAATTCGTGTAGGCGATGGTCAAGATAATGCTAATCAACTGACGCTGAAGAAAAAAAAATTGGTTTATTTTTAGAATTCTCTGTATTCTGCGTTACTGACAATCAGTGAATTCTAGTACAGTACTGGCTTATTGCTGTCTAGAAAACGTTATTCACATTGACTGTTTTCGGTCGCGTCTTACATTTGAGATTTAGCTTTGAAAAATATGTCTTCAAAGTTATGTTTAATTATTCTTCGAATAATTTATCATTTGAACATCTGGAGAAACCTAGTCTTGTTTTTATATTGATTTTTTAAAGTAAAGAAACTACACATACTCCATTTCTTTCTTTCGGTGGAGAAAAAAGTTGTTACTTGTTTCTGAATTTCATATTTATGAGCATTTAACGTTTATAAAATGAAGTCATTATTATAGTAACAACAGTATCCTTGCGCAGGGGCCATGGTAATCTGGGAGCTGATCTCCCCGTTAAAAAGTCTTGCCACAGAGAGCAACGGACGTGCAACAATGAAATCTTCAATCGTTACACTTCACTTATAGTTCGAAAAATAGATGGCAGACGACAGCACTATACAGCAAGCATTACACAGAAACAAACTTCACGTTAGGCTCGCAACACGAACACACACAATCCAACATGCAGGGCCGTAACTAGGATTTTTGTTCCCCCCACAAGTTAAAAATTTGATAATTTTATAACACGGTGTTCTTTATTTCCACCTAAAACTGCCGCCCCCTATAGTTCCGGCCCTACAATATGTACCAATTCGTTAGAAGCTGCGCAGATGAATGTGGACAAGATGCATGTGTGGTTTAGTAGTAGTAGTATCAAAAGTATGCATTTTAAATTTTGTGATTAGTTACAAAATCTATTGCGTCGGAATATAATTTTATTAGTTTTTATATCATTAGAAATCTGGGTTGGCAAGTTTTTGCCATAGTGGAAAAAACCGCTCAGGCAAAAATAGTTTTTGATTTAAAAAGTTCAAATTCAAAATTTGAACTTTTACGTTCATGAAGCAAGTTTTGAGAATCTGAACTTCACAAATGTTAAATATTTTAAGCTATTTTTTTTACCTCTGGAATCAGCTGTTTGCCTTGCAATTAGATCAATGATTCCCAAAATTTTTGAAGCGCGACCCTCCTTTGAGTAAAATTATCAGTGACCCCCACTTAGGCTGACCATATGTCCTGGTTTTTTGTTAATGTGCTAATTTGTTAAATGTGCTGTCCCGAAAGCGTTTTTCGGAACACTTGTTGCTGTTTTAATTTGGCGATATCGACTTTTAACGATATTCAGTTTTTTTGAAATATTTCATGAATATTTATTTCGATCTTTGATAGTGTTCCTTATGCAAAATGGAAGTGTAGCGAGGTGGCAGGGGCGGCTCGAGCTTACCTGCCGCCGTAATGGCGACCCTGCCAGGAGGCTGATAGGGCTTCAGTGAAGGGCACCTGGAGATAAATCGGATTTTTTTCAGAAGAAAACCGCACGTTGTTTACCGTGCAAAATGTGCAAGACCATACGTCCCGCTTTTGAAGTAGAAATTTTTTGTTCCAGAATTATTTTACTATTCTTAATAATGCCAGATAACTTAATCCTTGAAAGAGCACTTATTTTCGTGAACCATCATCACTTATCCTGTAAGGATGATATTTAACGGGGTAATTTTTATATTAAGAAAATTTTTTCAAAGCTGTTTCTGGTATTCCAGGGGCCGGACAAGTGAAAAGCCAAATTTTTTCTTTGCCTTTATTTGACTATTGTGGAACAAATTCTGAGTGAGGATATGGGCCCCCATCCTAGAGCAGGGCCCCTAGGCTGGGATCTTTTGCAGGCCCCCTTCAGTCAGATTTCTCATGGCTCCTATAGTTAATTTATAGCATGAAAAAGCCAAATAATTATGAGAATTGTCCCGGGCTCTTGTGGGGACCATGGGTGAGGGAACCAAAATGCATAAATGCTTGGCCATGTGACCCATTGTGGCCACACGGGGCATCGCTCAAGAGGATGCTAAATTCAGGGTGAATGGGTAAGAAAAAGTTCCATTGGCCGAAAAAAATCAAACTGTTGGCTCTGGAGGGGCGCAAAATCCGAAATGAAAGGGCGGAGACAATTTTTTGTTAGGAATTGTTTTGATAAATTGTGAGGGAGGGCATGACTTTCCAAGTGTAGGGTGTAGGGCTGACAGGGCTCCAGCTTGAGGCCCGGGACTAAATCCTTATAACTTTTCTTTTTTCACTCTATAAATTAACTGTAGAAGGGAAAATCTGGCATGGGCCCCACGAAAGATTCCAGAATAGGTGCCCTGACGCAGGAAGCGCAAAAAATAAATCCCACACTGGTACAGGTTTTGTCTCGAGTCGCCCAGATAGCCTACATTCTTGTTTCTGGTATTGCGGTCAAAGGCCTTGTCTATTTTCTCAACATTTCCGTTGTCGAGGTACAGTATGACTCAAAAGCGTGATGTCGGGAATTTTTACTGTTAAATTTTGGGATCTTCAGTAAAGTCTACGCTGCCGACCCTTACAACCTGCCGCTCGGGTGCGCCGCACCCCTTGCACCATCGCTTAAGCCGCCCCTGGCGAAGTGTATTCTCCTTTATTTTCGTATGCAAGGTGACAGGGTGATTAAGAAAAAATCATCCAATTTCAAAATGATTCTACACGTGAAATTGACCATTAACAAAATTTTTTCTTAAAACGTAAACGCATTTTCCTTCTTATATTTCACATATATTTATCATTTTGTGTTTTTAATTTTTAAGAAATATACAATTTTGAAATCGGGCTATTCTATCTGAGGTGCCCTGCCCTGCATAAGTATATGTTGATTACTAGCTGTAGTACCCGGCGCTCCTCGGGTTTTCTTCATCATATACTGGCAGCATTAAAGAAGTGGCAAACCATTATAAAGGCGTATATCGTCCATCTCAAAAGTTTACAAACTATAGATTTTCAACTGCGCCATGGATACCGTTTCAAATTTTGATTTCATTTTTTTTGCTTGTGATTAGAATGTAAGAACCAACTTTAAACTTCTGTCATTGTCGAGGAAAATAAGTTTTGCATTTTTTTGAAAAAAAAAAAAAACTTTCTCAAAAGTTTAGAAAAACATGTGATTATATGCAAATTTCGGAGTTTGCGTTTATATGGCGTATCAGACACGTGATAGTATAAAAGTGGAAAACAATCGGATTGGTTTTCATTAGAAAAAAGAATTGCCGAAGTCGCGTCGCATATTTAGAACGATGAAATCATTCGAGTACTTCATTCAGAAGCAAAAAGAAAGGCTGTAAAATAAATTGCTATTACTTTGAGCAGGTCGAAATGAAGTGTCTGACGTGTATTGACCCAACGTGTCTCAAAAGCCAAAACATGGTTGTACAGTAGTAGGCAACACAGTACAAGTTCACTAGAAAACAAAACCGTTGGAAGATTGGCTTCAACTCAAAAAATGACCTAGCATGAAATTATGAGAAATCTTGGAGTGAAATTTTCAACAGATGCAGTTCATAGACAGATCGGAGAAGCTTGTAAAAAATAGTGGTTAGGAAATTGCCTGTCACAAGCAAGCACCAAAGAGAGGTGGAGAAGAGAGACGTCACGAAGTCATGTGTTTTATGGAGACAAATAGCTTGGTATTATATTTAGTGGTGCAAAAAAATGGGACTCCAGGCGGTTGTTTCAGCCAGGGCCGTAACTAGGATTTTTGTCGCCCCACAACTTTAAAATTCGATAATTTTGTAACGGTGTTCTTTGTTCGCACCTAAAATTGCTGTCCTCTAAATTTAGTTGCCCCCCTAGTTCCGGCCCTGGTTTCAGCAGACAGTACGGTGGAGCTTCGATAACGGTATGGGCAGCATTTGCTTATAATGGTCAAGCTTCCTTTACTTTTGTAATTTGTTGTCAAAACTGACGCAAATTTCAAAAGTGAAGGATTGTTGTGGAGTTCCTTGAGAAAAATTTGCTATTGATTGGAGAAGATTTAGGAGGACCAAACTTGACATTTCAACATTATAACTGTCGATTCAAAGATCTGCTACCACAAAAAAGCTCGTTAATCGTTAAAATGTATCGGTTTTAGACTGGCCATCGATGAGTCCTGACTTGAATCCTATTAAGAATGTACGGGGCATACTTACGATAATGCTACGTACAGTTCGAATACTGTATTTCATGTGTTTGCAAATGAAACAGTATTCGACTGTTGATGACTTGAAGAGCTCTATCGAGGAAGGATGGTACAGTTTTGATGTTGAACCCTACAGACTTGATAAATTCTGTAAAAAATGCAGAAAAAGATATTGTTTAAAACCAGCGGATTGAATTTAAAACCAATAAATAAGGAAAAAGATATTTAGTTACCATGATGAATAATCCACAGCAATTGCGCCCACATTTGGCTCTATACTCCGATAATTTGTGGCACGGGGCCGAGCACTCTCAGAATTGACTAGAAATCAAAATTTTCTATATAAAGCTCAAGACGAGCACCCGCCGCAGGTTCGAAACACTTCCGACGCAACTTATCGTGCTTCTTATTTTACTCACGAGAGAAACAGTAAGGGTACCTTCCTTGGCTAGGCGAAACCTTCTGGAATCAACAGGTGGCGCAGAAATTACCAAATTTTTCAGACTTGACCAGCTCCAATTTTAATCAAAGGGTAACATTTCTACTAATTTTTTTTCTCGAAACGGAACCTTTCCAAAATTTAAATGTAGTTAACTACCTTGAATGTTTATCAAGAAACACAGTATTTAAATATTCTTCTACCACTCCCATATGCTACCTGTTGGGTTATTTTACACCTTCGTAATCAGGTGGTTCTGGAGGGATACGTTTTTTACCCGTACCGAAAATTTAGTAATTGTAGAAATGTTCCCTTTTGAAAATATGCTCAATTGACAAATTTTCATGTTAAAATTTAGACATCATAACGTCATATCCACACAATGTTTTTGAATCGACTTCATTCTTTACTTATTTTTTATTCAGGTTCTGAAAGAAACATTATTGCAAAGGGTTGCAAATTCAGTACACTATATTTGAGTTTAGTGAACAACTTTTTTTGCACATGTTGCTTTGAGGTTTGTAAAAAGAGCAAAGAAGGTTATAAGGTTGGATAAATTTGTCAGGATGCCATTCGTCATTCATTTCGTACTTGTATAGAAACTTGGTGTAACAGTTGAGAACCAAGCGGAACGATATTACGTATAGTTTTTAGAGGAAAACTACACACAAAATACGAAAAAACTTCATCTTCTATAAAGCTACTCCCGTCTCTGTCCTCTTAATCCTTTCTCTCTCTCTTTAGAACTTTTATGCGCTATTTTATTTTTATATCCTGGAATCTATTCCGTTGTAGCAGTAGTTTGGTCACTATTGGCTTTTTATTGGAAATATTTATTGGGAGGGGGCGCAATTTAAGCCATATGCCTTATTTTACCTTTTCAAAAAAATAAAAGCTTCGAAATTGCACCGTTTAATACTATACTAAAGATTCAATTCAAATATACCAACGATTCGATTTAAATGTACCAAGTGCAAATACGTATACCAAAGATTCAGTTCAAATCTTATAAACTTCTTTAATAGACTAATTCATAATAAAAAAATTAGGCACTCTTCAACGTGGGATCTGTATTAACTCATGATATTGCATACTATAATGACAAAGTACCTTTTATAATTTATAAGATGTACGAGTATAAATAAGCTTAACGAAGAAACGGTGCAGGGGTGGGGGGCGAAGAGCTTAAGCTGTGAATTCATGATTTTCTTAAACTTCATACTATAAGATATATTATGAGAGCATATAATTAATATGCGTACAATTAATTTCATATAATTAACCTCGGATCTGCGGCGGCTCGTGGTCGAACTAGGGGATGACGACATTAAAACAAAATTTCATTCCAAGATACCAGTAGTCAATTTTCTCAAAGATGATTTTTGTAATATATTTATTTTAATTAATTAGATTATTTGTATTGAAATATTTTTTTAATACTGTACGTCTGTCCAGAGAAAAACATTCGCTCTCAACCTGGCAGTATGCCTGAGCACAATTTTTTCCACAAGATGCTGACATGGTATCTCAATACAAGGTTTAAAAACATCTAAGAGGGGTAGGGCGCACACCCAGACTTTCAAACAAAAAATAAAATTTGGATCTTCGAGAGCTCTATAGCTACTAGCTTCATTTATGGTGATTGTGTTCGTGCACCCTTCTTCAATAGTTTCGAAGCAATCTCTCAGATCTTGTATGTTTGCATGCATAACATTCACACTTGTTTAGAACAGTGTTTCTCAGCCGCGGCACGGTACCGGGCCCTGGCATCAGTTAAACCGGGCAAGGAGTGATTCATTATTTAATTTTCCCCATTTCTTTCTCATTAATCGTGTTTATGACTGGGTCTTCCACTCAAAAAAAAAAAAAAGCGCAACCGCGCCGCGGGCACCGCAAAGCAGAATATGCCGAAATCAGTGCTACTGCAGAACAATCTGGAAGAATTTTAAGAAAAGCATAGAAAACACTATTATGAAGATTTTTACCGCAGAACATTTCCATTCAACCAAGGGCTCGTTGCAGAACAATGCAAAACATTCTGCTTTGGGGTGCGCGGGCTCTCAAAAGGTTAGCTTTCAAGTGTTTGTCTAAACCATTTCGAAAAATGTGCTGCTATCTATCGTTAGTAAAGTATTGTATTGCATTTATAACTTTTTTAAAAATTATTTTGTTTGATGAACTCTAAAAAATTCCCACGTGCACCTATTTTGGGTAATTTTTCCTACGAGTTACCATCACTGAGGTGCGGTCTCTAACGCACCTTGAAGACACAATGGACTGTGTGGCACTTTTGTTCCCTCTCCACTGCTACATCCTTGCAGAGCTCCGAACCAGGCCGCTACTCCTCGAGTGCCAAAAATATGAACTGAACATTTGGAGAGATATAGGCATTGCCCCTTTTTTAGCGTCAAAGGCGGAGCCGCCTGATGTAATGTATATGCGTATATATGAACTGACATCATGTCCCTCCCCCCCAGACTTTCAAGTCTATCTCCACCTATGGAACTAAACTTTTCGTTTAGTTGAATCATTCAACTAAACGAAAACACTAATGAAAACTACTGATTCAACTAAATGAACTTATAACAAGAGATTCAGAATCTCTTGTTATAAGTTCTGAATAATTCCCCTGTAAATCGAAACCATATTTCGCTTCAGAATATTTTTTCGATTAAACTAATAAAATTCACGCTATATACAGTATATTGGTTTTGGGGCATTAAATTAACATTCAGCCAAGTTAGGGCATTAAACTGATGCTTTAAAATTCTCTTGGGGAAGGAGTTAACCAGAAAACTCATTTTCAAGATCAGAACATTGGTGAACCACCACACTGTTACGATCTAAGACTCAAATCCAGTACTAACAGAAATAATACATGTACTATGGTGTTAGTATCGGGCAAAGGATTGCTATTTCTTCATAATCGGGTACGTCTGTCGTATATCAAATATCAAAAAACAATCTGAATAACAATTTTATCTTCATTAAACAATCTGGTGACTATCAGGCTATATACTGTATAAGTTAATTGTCATGATGCGTATCCCCAGAACAATCTCTAGACAGGGCTGTCTTAAGAGCATCATGGGCACCCGGGCCTAGTGGTTTTTCTGAGACCCTACCTGGTAAATGATAGAAAATTTCAACAGGATCTCATTTTTGTGAGGCCTTCTCTTGAGGCCCCCGGGTGGGCCCATGCGTTAAGACGGCACCGTCTCTAGATGATTCCGCTGGCAGTTGAATGGTTGGCGCACTAACCTCCGGTTCTGATTCTAATCCCAGTAATGACATGGAAATATGATCGTTCAAAATTGGCATTCAATTATAAATTTGTCTAATTAATTCATTCTCGTGTGCATAAAATTACCGTCGTGCGACGAAATCAAACGTGTATTACGTTATCCGGCTACCAAAAAGGCTGCTGAAGTCAATTATAACCCGAAATATCATGGATAGGAAGAAGTTATTTGAGGAATAGGAATTCAGAAATAAAGTCAGGGAAAAACCAGATTTTATGAAATACCCAACCTTTTAGATATTTCATACAAAGATTAAATTTCGATGGATGAAATCATAGATTTTGTAGACATTCTTACGGATGGGTGTATGGTCAACACCTCCTATAACTACAGCTATAGATGGCGTTGGTATGGTACATAATGACTCCAA
The DNA here is from genome assembly GCF_987345545.1 of Pholcus phalangioides. Taxonomy (NCBI): domain Eukaryota; kingdom Metazoa; phylum Arthropoda; class Arachnida; order Araneae; family Pholcidae; genus Pholcus; species Pholcus phalangioides. The sequence goes on from NW_028301600.1 coordinate 27,869,607, forward strand.
AATTTTACTTAGTGTAAAGAGTTAAATGAGAAATAGATCAAATGTTTAAGACGTTCACTGCGGGGCCTAAATTGCTTGTCGAGTCCGTGGGGCGCATTTTTTTTAAGATTAAAACTAGTTTTGTACATGACGCCACCATGGCGTCATTAGCAGTGAACGTGTTAAATATACTTTATGCGAAGAGATATACTCGATTAGCCACTTTTGAATGCTGTATATGTGTCATGCATGCGCTATTTAATGATTAAAAAACATTTTTTTCCCTGTAAAATTGGTAGCTTGAAACGTGATTTTAGTTTTTGGTCTCTATTAAGGGACCACCTCTCAGATGGGCCGATTTTCTTAGGAACAAAGTGGGTGGTTCTGTTAAAGAGGTTTTAATGTATCTTTTTTTTTTCGGCGGACGTTCTTGAAAAGCGATTAGGTTTTACTCTAGTATAAGATAAGTTATGGAAATATTTTAACGTAGGCAGTGATCTCGGTCGTTTGCTCATCTCCCCCCCCCCCCCCCCCCAGGGAGTTGTTCTGCCTCTTGATCTTTTGTATAATTAAGTTAACTCTTGGAAACGCCCGAACAAAAAAAAAACCACCAATTGCCCACACCTGTCTGCTTCACTAATAGTAAAGCTTGCAATGTTTCACTCCAGATTTGAACTACTATTGCTCTCCTAATCGTAGTCTACAACAGCCTCCCTCTTGTCTATAAAAGAAAAGTTTCAGAAGAAAAGATTAAAAGAAAAGTTTTATTTGTGGTTATTGAAATGTAACAGATTCACATGCTAATTTATCTTTTATCTTATCTCTTGTAGTTTTAATCACATCATGTAAATTTGTGATTTCAGCAAAAAAGTCAATGCGTTAAGTCTTCCAAGCATGATTCTTGCGTTATTAATAAACCCCTTAACTGCGGAATATGTTTCGGAAAAATGCATAAAAAATGGAAGTCTCCCTTTCTTTCTCCTGTTTAAATTCGTGCATTATATCAATAAAAAAGATATTTAAACTCAATTTGGCCCCAAGGTGAAAAGAAAAACAAAATTTTCGCATTAAAAAAATTCACGTTTAATAAACATTGTACTTTTCAGTTGACACAGGCAAGGAGTTAAACTCTTCTGCCGGAAAACCCATCCGTTCGAGAAATTTGATTTATTAGAATGAATCATCCTTGCTTTTTATCATTCATCTAAAAATGAGTAAATTTTTTTTTTCTTATTTATTATGTTCAATCATTATGTGTTTTGATAGTGCAAAAATCGCTCGAATTTTACATTCACCGTCTTTTCAGAACTACGAAATTTCTTATTAAATTCTCGGCAACTAGATCTATTTATGCATTTATGGTGTTACCTTCAAACTGTATTTTTTTTTAAATAGCATTTTCAATAAATTTCCAGTTGAATTTCTCTGTATTTGCTATGATATTGTATGGGTCTGTTTCACTGCATTTGCTAGCTCTTTTTTGCAGAAATTACCTTAAAAGTCAGGATATAGAGTACGGCTAATTTTGTTTTAGCTTTTCTGTAAAGGTATTTTTTTCTGCTCAAAATAGTTTTCTGTCGAATGTTAACAAAATTCTCTAGGCGATGGGTTCAAGGTCAAGAAATGGCTTGTCACGTGAATTGGAATTATTGATTTATAGGAAAGCTCTTTAAGAGCTCCAGAAAGTCTCCCCAGAGTCTAGTTAGTTCTATTTGATGGACAGCCTCTGATTAACGAGACGTAGAAATTTATTTCGTGGTTGTCAAAGTCTAATTTATTTTGCTTCATATACTAAATGAGGGATTACTTGTGGGCAAAGGCTTTTTCTTCAAAGAAATGTCATTAACCGCGCCCACAAAATGAAATTATTTTAGAACTTTGGAAACAGATAGATTTAATGACACTGATCCTAGTGCAGTGATGAGTGCTGCCATCTGTGAGAACTTCATCGAACCTTGATTATACTGTGAAAACGGGAGGCCTTATTTATTAGTATGGTTTCCTCAGTTAAGAAATGGATTCCTATTAATGTTTGGCTATGAATATTCGAATTTATTTTCTGACATATATTGTCTGAACATTTTAATATCTAATTTAAATATCGAAACTTCGGAAGAGTAAAGATGCTAAAAGGAGTACATTTTTTTAAAGCATTATTGTTGGTCGTAATAATTTTTTCCTATATGTTTTTGCTATAATATTTAATTGATTTATTGTATACTAATAGTTTAAGAGTTGGAAAAATATATATTGTAATGTATTGCATCAGCTAAGAAAAAGGAAAAGATTTAAATCCTTTCAGAGATGAGAAGTGGGGAAAAAACCCATCAGCGCCGGTATCAACCTTGTTCTTCAGGTTGTCTGATATACTACCACCTACACTAATTCAGCTGTCAGATTATGGCCTAGGGCTTTTTACTACCAAAAGCATATAATTCTGGTGAAGCCCACTGAAGCAAAAATTTGGCCTTTTTCGAAATTTATTACTATTTTCATCACTCGCCACCATTAACCGCGGAATTAAAATTTTTTCCTTACGGGAATTAAAGTAAACAATGTTTTCGTATAGCATACAGCGTGTTAATCGAGGTTCTAATGTTAACAATGAAGCCTTGTGACTGAAAGCACAACTGATCGTACGATATTATGACAGTGGGGATTATCTTAAACCAAGAAGCGACTGAATAGAGCTCTTCACCGAAAAAAATCGTACAATCGCGGAATTGCGAAATATGCAACCAGAGAGAGAGGGGGGGGGGGGTGGTATTTAGTTCTGATATACCACACCTTGTTTTTTTAAGTAATCGTAGACAAAGTTCAGATTGGGGTGACAAAGATCATTCGTGTGTGTGCGTGTGCAGAGTGTTTCGGTTTTCTTTTTACTTTAATTAAGTAAAAAAAACATTACTTTAAGCAGGGCCGCAACTGGAGGGGGGCAGGTGGGTCTCGTGTCCCGGGCGCTGGACCCAAGGGGGGCACAAATTTCATTCTGAAACCTCTCCAACATTACAAGGGGGCGTCAAAATGCGCTCTTGCCCCGGGTGACTAAGCATCTAGTTGCGGCCCTGACTTTAAGTGAAGTAAAAACATATGCAAGTGGAAAATAATTTTTTTCACAGCTGAAACTACAAATTTCAAACGTCTGTAAAGGGAAAAGGAGAGTTGTGTTGTATGTCTGTGAGGGGATATTTTGGTGACGGCCACACTTTTTAACGAGGTTAGTGAATGATCTTGATCGGTCACAAATCAGTGCTGTCAAATTTATGAATCAAGACGGGATTGCCGGAAAAGATATGTCAACGCCTTTGAAGAAGAGCCAAGTGGTCTTAAAATGGCTGACTGATAGCCGGAGTATTGGACGTGCTTGGAGCCCGAAAAGTAAAATACTGTATCTCAAAATGGAACAGTGGACCAACGCGCTTCTCTAAATTTACCGACGTACCCGTGCTGGTCTTCTGGCGTTTTGTGGTTGCTTGCGGCATTTTGAGGTTTGCGTCGAAGAAAGACATTTTATTACCTTTTCCCGCTCCGTGCGAGTCAGATGCTCTGTCTATTAGCCCCCTTAAGAGTGAATATGATGGAAGATGAAAATGGAAAAATTGAAGATACTAAAATGAAATCTGCAGAATTTCTCGAATATTCATTCTGTGCTAGTGGATATGAAAACTCTGTAAGCAAGTGATTTCGGGAATTCTCAAGAAATACGATTTTCCATTCCCGAAGGCTTCGAAATTTCGCAAATTTAGAAACCCTAGCTCCAAGGTACACGCTGTCCCACCATTGGTGAAAAATATTAATAACTTTTTTCACAGTGCTTATTATGATTGAGCACTTGGTCTGGTGAATCAGGTGATTGCGTAGATTATAATTACTAAATATAGTTCACTATACTTGCAGTGGTGAGAAGAAACACTGCAAATACAATTGCACAATGTTTTTACTAAAATAACTACTTGCTAAATCTCTCTGAAGGTCACAGATAAAGATTTAAAACCACACTCAGTTTTGCAAGCTCATGTATTTCTAATCTCTTGCACTCCAAAAACATCAGCTAGAATGCAATACAGTAGTACTACTAAAACTATTACACGGTATAACAATTTTTCCTTATGTTATAAGCTCTAATATAATATGGCATAGTTGCCAACTACTATGGAGTTCCCGTAGTTTCTACGGATTTCTACTATAAAATACGGAACTACGGCGAATCGTGAAAAACTACGGAAGTTTTTTTTTCTTGAAAAAACCACGTTTTTGTTCAAGGGTTTCTTTGAATTTCATTGTCCTCCTATCGAGTATAAAATAACGTCACGCAATGACCGCATCTTCATATAATAAATATCAAGCCAAAAAATTAATAATTTGATATTGACAAATCAACAATTGACATAAAAAGGTGCTGTCACTAAGGTAACTTATCCTGGCCTAGAGTTTTTCATAAATAAAAGGAAGTTCAAATTTCTCTCGCAGATGGCACTGTAAAACGAAAAACGTGACATTTATACATATGAAATTGATTTTCTGTGTTCCTGTTCTCTATACAAATCTACAATTTCTTACTAAATAGGCCCCAACTAAAACGATATGCTACTTTGAAACTTTGTCAGAGTTGGGCAAATGCCCGATGGGGTCAAAAAACTGTCCAGCAACAATGAATTTTGGAATCTCTACTTTGGTTACTTTAGTTTCCATCAATTGTTTGCACTTTTTTAATGCTTCCAGTATATGAATAAAACCCGGATTTGAAGAAAATTTATTTGAATTTAAAAAAACGAAGAAAAAAATTAGTTCCACCCCTCCCGGTGATGAACATTGCCATTACGGAGAGGCTTGGTTATAGGATATATTGTATATATGCTATATATACAACTATATTCAGTGTGGCTATAAAATATTTTTCCTTGCAAACGAGACCATGATAAATTTTTGGACGAAACATGGTTGAATAATACCGCATAATGTGGAGCTCTGTAGAAAAAAAAAAAAATTGTCTGCAGTTTGTTAGGAATATAATGTGTATGTATGTTGCCAAAATAACCAGGTATTCAATTAAGGAACATTGGTTTTTCATTGTTTTAATTTAAACGGTAAAAATCAAAACATTGATGATGTACTTGTTTGTGCTTTGATATTTCTTTTAATTTTAGGAAACAAAAATGATCTTCGATGACTAAAATATAGAACCCCTTCCCAGGTTGAGTTCATTTCACTCTATCGTGCATTACTTCCGAAGATTTTTTCCCCCTTGTTTTAAAATTTAATATGGCACCACTTGTGTAGTTTAGAGGCGTTTTGATAGCGGTCAAAATCGCGAGTCAGGGAGAATTAATAGATATGAATGAGGGTTTCTTTCTTGAGTGCGACTGAAAACGTTCTAAATCTCTCCCCTCAACCATTACTACTCCCCATCGACCTTTTGATCAACCATAGGATATTGTCAATCCCATCATTCACTTTGCCACTCGTGATCCTATCAGATTAGAAAATAACTTGGACACTATTTTTCCCCTCTCCTCTTTTATGCGGTATCTCAGACGCTTCATAACCTTGTAACTTCATTCTAAAAAAAAATGATTTTTTCCTAATGCGACAAGATTGGAAAGAAGAAAAGTATGAGTCACACAAATAAAAGTAAAGTTTTTTTATACGTTGTCGGAAATGGTTTTCTTTTACTGCATTTGAACATGTATCAGAAACTTTCCTCCGAAAAAATCAGTTCTATTCAACTTTTTACGTTATCATCCGACGTATTTTAATCTCGTGTAACAACTCTGGATTTGAAAAAATTCCGACCCTGTTGTCTTTGCAGATTTATCCCTTGAGTGACCAACTAAAACCTTTTCATCCCGATCTATGCGTATATCCTTCTGTCATACTTTTACGCTTCGTGACATTTTTTTTTTTTTGCATATGCATGCATATTGCTACAATTTTTGTACGGAACAATCGTAGTACATTTCAAGTATATATTATACAGTGCTGCACAAAGGTTTAGGTTCGAGCGCAGTTCAGTCTCGCTTTCTTGGAGTAAGATTTCAAGAAAAGTATGCTCACCATGTCGTACCACTCTGAACGCTTTGTTTAGATCTATTTAATTAAACAAAAAATTGAGAAACGGATTTACCTTGCGACTTCGACACCCATGTCTTCAATACCTCCTCATTCGAGAACTGCGTAGATGTCGACCACAGAGTAATAATACTATAGAGTGCGCGCGAGGGGTTACAATGTGAAGCAAAGATCCGGAGTCACGTGACTCCGGTCGAAAGGCTGGTCAGGGAATCTCGCTGGCAATGCTTTCCTTATGGCTACTCGTATGACGATCTACACGCGCTGTCTTATTTTTGATTAGAATGGCCAACACTTGCGCAGCTTTCGGATGTTCTGAGCGGTTTAGGAAAGGGGGACCAGTATCCTTTCACAAGGGAATACTTTTTTGCTTATTCCTCTTCTTATAAATTAAAAATTGGAATATTAAATTGACGATGCAATGGATTTCTGACGTAATCTCAGTTTTTAACGACTCCATTTTGGATTTAATTCAATTAAAGTTCCAAGTTTTGGTAAAATTCAAATGTCATGAATCATTATTAAATGTTTTAATAGAATTTTTGGCAATAAATGATTGAAATTGTGAGTTTTATGAAGTTTTAACTGAAATATACGTCTCCGCAAGATTTGGCGAGATTTGGCGAGCTAGTGAGTTCATTCGACTTTTGCTCAACTTGGAAGAAAATATGCTTTTCAGGAGGAGAAATTTATGAAAAATATTCTATTTAAATAGAATGTGAGGAAAACTCTTCCCCCCCCCCCTCTAGACAATTGCAGTTTTGCATAAAAGTGCATAACAACCTCTAAAAATATTAGTATTTTTACCCCTCTTCACACCTGAGATAAAACTATTACAGAAAAGAAATTTTTTTATTCATTAATTTATGTTTGTTGTATGTGAAATTGCCGCTTCAAACAAGAAAATTAATTATTCAATTGATTTTTTCAGTCAATATCTGTACTAAGACCTGAAGTCATATATTGTGTACCTCAGATGTTATCTTGAAAAAGAATCATTCTAAAAACGATTTAATACCTTAAATTAAGATTAACATATGCATACTTTTGGAGCGAAGAGATTACATATGTCACATATATATATATATATATATATATATATATGTGACATGTGTAAATATTATATTATATATATGAAATATTATATCCTAAAATATTATATATATATATATATATATATATATATATATATATATATATATATACACACTTTAAATTATTACATATATACTCTACATGGAATTTTAATTCTTATAATTTAGAGAAATTGATGAGATTCTGTAATTTTCTTGAGTAAAATCTATTTTAAGCCTGAAATATTATGTAAGTGTTTACAGTTTTGTGTGATGAGGTTATAAAAGGTTTTTCAGGAATGTTAGAAATGAAACTTTTTCTTATTGTTTGAATATTATTTCATGACTGAATATGGTATGAGTGTGAATGTGTTACATTACATAACATAATATGATGCATTATAATTAATTATACATTAATTATGAGTATATAGAGTAATTGTAATGTTCTGGAAAGATATATTTTTGTTTTAATAACCCCTAGTATAAATAAATTTTCGAAATTAAAAGCGACAAAGGGAATGAAGAGAATATTTAAAAATATAAATGAATTAGGCTTTACAACATATACGTTGTTCCGTTTTCCAATATTTGTTTATTTTATAGAATTTATTTTTTCAAATCTGATACTCCCTAAATATTTCACATAAAAATGAGTGAAATTCATCGAAAAAATTAAAGAAAGTTTTCATCAACTTGATCGAATTGAGTCAAATTTCGTTACAGCAACATCCTAGCTTCTGCGAAAACACGCCAAATGTAATAGCGCAGAACCTGTTCTTTCCCCGACAATACTGCTCATCTTTTCTTCACGTTCGACAAGTTTTATGAATAGCGTGCGCGGTCTATTTATATCTTAAGTCTATGATGTCGACATTGTGCTTGACTCATGAACACATCCGAGGTTTACATAGCAACAATGAAAAATATGCCTCTGTGATATGAATATATTTACCATATTTAAATTTGCATAAATTCGATTCTTGCCTGCGCGAAAAATTCTGTTTTTAAATTTTTTCTTTGAAGTTGCGGATCTTCATTTCATATACCGTATTTTATGTGAATGTAGTATTTTATATATGTGATCGAATAAAAAGCATACAGGCTGCATAGGCAGGAGGGCGTATGGCATTTCACTGACGAACCGTTGATCCTAGAGGCATACTTCCCATTAGAAAAGTTTCCAAACACCGTGTAGTACTCAGATATGTCATTCATGTTGATATGGGTTTGTATAGTCATTAAATTAAAAAAAATAACTTATAACGACCCAAAAACCAAATTAGAAAGTTGTTGCTCTGTCTTTCCTGATGCCAACCAAAAACTCCACGCTTTTAAGTGCAATATTCTCTGAGATATTCGAATTCGAAAAACGGAGGAAATTTGGGAAGGAACAGCGTTAAATGCGGGAAAACGGTTTACCTGTATTTAACGCTGTTTTTTCCCATCTTTCCTCTGATTTTTGAATTCGAATATCTCAGTGAATATTGCACTTGGAGAATTCATTTTTTTTTTTTTAGTTGTTGTCAGGAGAGTTAGGAAAACTTTCTCATTGGGTTTTTGGGCACGTGGGGAATGGTATAAAATGTTAATTTTTTATTTTAATAACTAGGGCTCGGATTTTTATGCCCCTAAAGATGAAACGTCGTTGCTGATCGGTAAATTCAGGTTTTTTAACCTATCAGCACCGACGTTTCACCTTTAGGGCATAAAAATCCGAGCCCTGTTAATAATTATACAACCCCTTGCAACGTGAATAAGATATGAGTAGTACACGCTATTTGGATACTTTTTATTATTGGAAGTATGCCTCTAGGATCAACGGTTCGCCAGTAAAATTCCATACGTCCTCTTACCTATGCACCCTGTATATATACAGTATATCGTCGTCCTCATGTCAGAAGCATGAATGTGCAAATTTCCAAAACGTTGGAAATGATGTTTGAATGTTTACTCTACCCATGTTACTCTATGAGTATCATTTCCCTAAAATGCTTTGTAACATGATTGCCAATGTGGTTAAAATTCGCATTTCTGACAAAACTTAGATAGCAAAATAA